>NC_041391.1:118922522-118926481 GCF_002162155.2 Triticum dicoccoides | reverse complement strand
CCCGTCCCCCTCCACTCCATTCGCTCCGCCAAAGCCGCCCTCCTTGCTGCACCGATACGTTGGCACCACGGTTCGTCGAGGGGACGCACGGCAATCCTCTCGCTCCCACAGTACGCTCTCGTAGACTCCCGTCCTCTAGCCGCGCCGCCACTGCTGGCTACGTTCTTGTGGAGGCGCACGACGGTCAGCGCCGCCAACGCTGGCGACGTTCGTGTGGATACGCACGGTGGTAAGCTTCTCCCATGGTACGCGCATTCTAGAATGAGGCCCAATTCATGTCGGTGTAGCGCTGAATGTTAGCTAATAGACGATGTTAATCTCACTGTTTGCCGAAGTAGTTTATAGTCAATATGACCTGAATAAGAAGCTTCCTTGCCCTGTTCTGCACTCAATCTGCTTAGCTAAGATGGCATGCCAAGGCCGATTAGTTGCTAAAATATTCTTCCATATATTTATTGTGACGTAGATTGTCATGGTCTAGTAGCCAATCTGTTAGGGCAATAGCTCTACACCGTTTTATACTCGATCTTTGTTGATGCAATGGCCTTCAATAGTTTGATGGGTGTGTGCTCGGCCTCATTGAGTGTTGAAACAGCCTGCCATAATTTAGCACTCAAATCTGTTTACTGAATTAGCTTTACATATATTTCGTTACTTAGATCTGCTCGTCCAAATATCTTGCCATAGCATTAGACATCGACCTAGGTATTATTTTCTGGACTTCATAAAAAAGCATATATGTTTTTCATGTAATATCTAGTAGAAGAACTAATTTGTATGTCTAAGAGATGGACAAGACTTGGATAACTTCTGCTCGAGGATTCTCCGCTGCATATGTCGAGGGGGTTGAAAACTTCATGAACTTTATCAGAGCTGGGTACGGTGGTCCGAAATCAGATGTTCTCTGCCCGTGTAGCAGTTGTATGAATTTAGTTACAAGACCCCAGTCAACTGTGCAAAATCATCTATACTTGTATGGGATGTCGGTCACATATACTAGGTGGGTTCACCATGGTGAAACTGTGAACGTCAATGTTATTGACTACGTGGAAGCAGCAGATCACCATCTTGATCTGCCTGATGCTCAGGTGGAAGAGGGGGATGAGGTGGTGGTGGCGGTGCCAGTGAGTTTGACCAACATTGAAACAATGCTACGAAATGCTCGTGCATTCCGTGAACTTTCACCTGCAGAAGAAAAATGGTGGGCCCGCATGTTGGAACAATGTAACGTGGTTGTCACCCCAGGAAATAAGATGTTAGTATTCTCAGCTATGGTCACCTTTCTTTAGGTGAAGACATCTGAGAGGATGACCAACAAATCATTCGATGAGATGTTGGCTACTTTCCACAAATCTTTCCCAGATGCGTCAGAGCTGCCACACACCTACAGTAAAATGAAGAATTTCCTTCGTGCAGTTGGAATTGGATATGATATGATCCATGTTTGTAAGAATAATTGTGTTCTGTTCTGGAAGGATTATGCCAATTTGAGTGAATGCCCAAAATGCAAATCATCAAGATGGAAAGATGGCGATGCTATGACGAGGATTCCTCATAATGTTCTGAGACATTTTCCAATTATACCAAGATTGCAGAGGTTGTTTCATGATGCCGAAACAAGACAGGATGTACTGTGGCATTCTAGGAACCAGGAGTACAGAGATCAGAATGTAATGAGCCATCCATCTCATGGTAGTGAGTGGAAAGCTTCAATCATAAACACAAAAAGTTTGCTGATGGCCCGAGAAACATTAGACTTGGCTTAGCTTCAGATGGATTTAACCCATTTGGTCACTAGAGCGCCACATATAGCATGTGGCCAGTGCTTGTTATCCCTTACAACATACCTCCAAATATCTGCACCAAAGAATCAAACTACATGATGGCCTTGCTCATCCCAGGTCCAAAAAGTCCTGGAAAGGATTTTGATTTGTTCATGGAGCCTCTTGTGGAGGAATTTCAACAGCTATGGAGGGGTGTTCTCACACGAGACCTATATAGCAGCCCACCAGCTGATTTCTTTCCGCCTGCTTTTATAATTTAGTGCATCCATGATTATACGGCTTTGGTCACTATGTCAGGGCGAACGACACATGGTTACAATGCATTTGTCCGCTGTGATAGGAATCCGTTGTCATACGCAATACTTAGCAAGATCTGTTAGATTGGACACCGCCGTTTCCTTGCCAAGGACAAGCCGCATCCTAGAAAATACCGAAGACATGTGTTCAATGCAAAGCATGAAAACCGTGATGCGCCAAAGAGGCTCACCGACGATGAGTTGCAAGTACAATTAGAGAAGGTCAGGCATATTACACCAGGAAACCATCCTGGTAATGGTAGCAGGAAAAGGAAGCATTGCAGGGCAGAAGAGAGATTATTGTTTACATGCAGGTCCACTTTGTGGGACTTGGAGTATTGGAAAGATTTGGATCTGCGGCATAATCTTGATGTGATGCACATCGAGAAAAATATATGTGACAACATTATCAGCACACTTCTTAATATTGAAGGCAAGACAAAAGATACCTGAAAATCTAGGGTTGATTTGACACTCCTGGGTATCAGATAGGATTTGCAGGTGCAAGATGAAGGTAAACCATGGGATATGGCACCACCTGTGTATGTCTTGGGCAAGGTAAAAAGAAAAGAATTCTACAAGGTCCTATCACGTGTGAGATTCCCACATGGATTTGCTTCCAACCCTAAAAGGAGAGTCAGTGCAGATGGAAACAAGGTACAAGGGTTGAAAACTCATGACTGCCACGTCGTACTTCAAAGGGTTTTACCTGTTATCCTTAGAGGATTGGGCCGCCCTGACTTATACAGAGCAGTTGCAGAGTTGGGACAATTCTTCAAGGAACTCTGGAATAGAAATATCAGGATAGATGCTTTGGAGAGTCTTAGAGACAAGATAACAACTATCCTATGTGACCTTGAGAAGATATATCCTCCATCCTTCTTTGATGTGATGGTGCATTTGGCTATGCATCTACCTGATGAGGCACTACTTAGAGGTCCAGTATAGTATGGCTGGATGTACCCTTTTGAAAGGCGGCTAGGCACTTTCAAGGGCTATGTTAGGAACAGAGCTAGACCCGAGTGTTCCATTGCAGAGGCCTACATTGCTACAGAAGCATTGACATTCTGCTCAAAATACATTGAAACAGCTGATCAGCTTAGCAAAGAGGTGAGTGAAGACAATCCCGGGCTCAATGTTTTTGATTATTCTGTTCGAGTTACAGGGAAGAGTGGACAAGAGGACAAACCTAAAGATTTGGACAAAATGGTTTGGTATGTGTTGAATAACTGTCCTTACACTACTAGAAAAACCGCTACTAATGGCGCACCTAATTTGGCCATTAATGGCGCATCACCGGTGCGCCATTACTAGCACGCCATTAGTAATTTTTACTAATGGCGCACCAGTGGTGCGCCATTAGTATCTGGTATACTAATGGCGCACCACTAGTGCGCCATTAGTATAGGCCACGGTGCGCCATTAGTATGCCTCCCAGGGGCCAGGTGCTTTGGATACTAATGGCGCACCACAACTGGATGTGCCATTAGTAATCGCGGCATACTAATGGCGCACTTTCCTGTGATGCGCCATTAGTGATGCGCCATTTTGAATCTAGATCAGGATCATGATTTTTTGCCCATTTTTTGCCCGTTTTTTGCTTGTTTTTTGGAACGACAATATTCTCAAATTTTGTTCCTGTTTTTGGATCTTGTTGCCATGGTCTTTTGCCGGAGAGGAGTTCGCCGGAGAGGAGGAGGAGGAGGTCGCTGGAGAGGAGGGAGGAGGAGCTCATCGGAGAGGAGGGAGGAGGAGCTCACCGGAGAGGAGGGAGGAGGAGCTCACTGGAGAGGAGGGGATTTTTTGCCTCACCGGAGAGGAGGGAGGAGGGAGAGTTGGGAGGAGGAGCTCACCGGAGAGGAGGGGATTTTTTGCCTCA
>NC_041391.1:118913025-118922144 GCF_002162155.2 Triticum dicoccoides | reverse complement strand
AAGAGGAGGGAGAAGAAACCATGAGGGGAGGGGAGGGTAGGGGAGGGGAGGGGAGGAGGGAGGAGGGAGGAGGAGGTCGCCGGAGAGGAGGAGGAGGTCACCGGAGAGGAGAAGTATGGTGGAGGAGAGAAGGGAAGATGAAATGAAGAGAGGAGGAGAGGACCAGCCATATATACGGCATACTAATGGCGCACCGCGGGCAGGTGCGCCATTAGTAATTTTTTTTAATTTTTTTATTTATTTTGAATTTTGAAGGCAGGAAGATACTAATGGCGCACCACGGGCAGGTGCGCCATTAGTAATTTTTTTTTGATTTATTTTGAATTTTGAAGGCGGGAAGATACTAATGGCGCACCATGGTCAGGTGCGCCATTAGTAATTTTTTTTTATTTTTTTGACTTATTTTGAATTTTGACGGAGGGAAGATACTAATGGCGCACCATGGGCAGGTGCGCCATTAGTAAGTTTGAATTTTTTTGATTTTTTTTGCCTCTCTAGATCTTAAAAGCCCCGTATCTTTTTTTCTGTTAGGTTTTTGAGGATTTTGAAAATGTTAGGTTTTTGAGGATTTTGAAAATGTAACTTTTCGAGTAGATGATTTTTCATATAAAAACTTTTCATCCGAGTTAGTATGCAAAAGTTATGCCCATTTTTACAAATTCTCGCGAGATTTTGCAAATGAAGTCAAAATTCATATTTGCAAATTTTCCCAACAACTAGGCCACATATCACATGGGAAACTTATTTTCTTTTATTTTTTTGACATTTTTATCATTTTCTTTTATTTTTTTTAAACTGAAAAGGCGATCCACAGGGGGGGGGGTGCATTCGGTGGAAGTGGTGGCCAAGGTTACTAATGGCGCACCGTGGCATGGTGCCCCATTACTAGTTTAACTAGTAATGGCGCACCACACCCACGGTGCGCCATTAGTATGTTTGGACAGGCGCACTAGTTCAAAAAAAATTTGGTACTAATGGCGCACCGTGGGCAGGGTGCGCCATTAGTAGTTTCATCACTAATGGCGCATCAAAAGGTGGTGCGCCATTAGTATATACTAATGGCGCACCACATGTCTGGTGCGCCATTAGTGTCATTTCCATCTATAGCCCTTTTCCTAGTAGTGTTAGATACTACCTTATATCAAGTAAGTGTAGTACTGCAGCTTATACTTCATAATCTACTAAACTTGCAGCACATTCTTATATATTTAGATGTTTGACGCAATCACTATGTTGTGCAGCATCTACAAAAAGGATTTACTGCCGCAAAATCCAAGAAACATTGACAAACTGGTTATGGTAGGATTTGCTAAATGGTTCAAGAGCCATGTAAGCTTTTGAATTGCACTGTCAGTTTTTTTAATATATTGAGTACATAAGATGACCAGCTTGTCTATTTTCTAACCATAGGTTAAGAAGATGCGGGAGGATGGGCAGGCAGTTGATGATGCCCTTTACTCACTAGCTACGGGTATCTCCGAAAGTGTCTGTTGGGTTATCACAGATCGAGACTGGGATTTGTCACTCCGTATGACGGAGAGGTATCTCTGGGCCCACTCGGTAATGCATCATCATAATGAGCTCAAAGTGACCAAGTGTATGGTCACGGGATCATGCATTACGGTACGAGTAAAGTGACTTGCCGGTAACGAGATTGAACGAGGTATTGGGATACCGATGATTGAATCTCGGGCAAGTAACATACCGATTGACAAAGGGAATTGTATATGGGATTGCTTGAATCCTCGACATAGTGGTTCATCCAATGAGATCATAGAGGAGCATGTGGGAGCCAACATGGGTATCCAGACCCCGCTGTTGGTTATTGACCGGAGAGCCGTCTCGGTCATGTCTACGTGTCTCCCGAACCCGTAGGGTCTACACGCTTAAGGTTCGGTGACGCTAGGGTTGTAAAGATATGTGTATGCAGCAAAGAAAGTTTTTCGGAGTCCCGGATGAGATCCCAGACGTCATGAGGAGTTCCGGAATGGTCCGGAGGTAAAGAATTATATATGGGAAGTCGAGTTTCGGCCATCAGGAAAGTTTCGGGGGTCACTGGTATTGTACCGGGACCACCGGAAGGGTCCGAGGGGTCCATCGGGTGGGGCCGCCCATCCCGGAGTGCCCCATGGGATGAAGTGGGAGCGTGACCAGCCCCTGGTGGGCTGGTGCGCCCCCTCCCTAGGCCCCCCTCTGCGCCTAGGGTTGGGAACCCTAGGGGAGGGGGCGCCTCCACTTGCCTTGGGGGGCAAGTCTCCCCCTTGGCCGCCACCCCCCCTAGGAGATCCCATCTCCTAGGGCCGGCGCCCCCCTGGGGTCCCTATATAAAGAGGGGGGTGGGAGGGCAGCCACACCCTGACACCTGGCGCCTCCCTTCCCCCCTTGCTCTACCTCTCCCTCTCGTAGTCGCTTGGCGAAGCCCTGCCGGATCCCTGCTGCATCCACCACCACGCCGTCGTGCTGCTGATCTTCACCAACCTCTCCGTCCCCCTTGCTGGATCAAGAAGGAGGAGACGTCACGATGACCGTACGTGTGTTGAACACGGAGGTGCTGTCCGTTCGGCGCTAGGATCTCTGGTCATTTCGATCACGACGAGTACGACTCCCTCAACCCCGTTCTCTTGAATGCTTTCGCTCGCGATCTACAAGGGTATGTAGATGCACCCCTCTCTCTCGTTGCTAGATGAACTCATAGATTGATCTTGGTGAACGTAGGATATTTTTTATTTTATGCAACGTTCCCCATCAGTTACACAACACAAAGCCCCATGCACATGTCTCGCTCAATCCTCCACAAAAAGAGAAACAAAGAATCTCTTATCATTGCCTCAGCCTCTACACATATCACACACGCATGCTGTCTCTCTCTCGCACACACGCTCAACAATGGTTTTCCCATGAATAACTTACCGTCTATTCAACAACAATCGTGGCAGTACGGCAAACATGAGACATGAAAAAGAATAAATATACATGTGCGTAGACCACCTAGTATGACTACTAGGACTAGAGCAAGACGAAAGCGCGCCGCCGTCGCCCCCTCCTTATCGACGACAGGAAAACCTTTTGTTTTACATAGTCGAGAAGTCATCGTGCTATGGCCCCACATGCTTAGCCGTTGAATAGAATGTAGATCCAAGTTTATGGAAACAAGTATCGATAATACATTTGTATCTTCATACATATATCTCTTCTCTTATAAAAAACCGAGTTGGTGATGATGGTATGCCTGCCATCTTGCAATATAGACCGTATGATCTATATATATCTGATGGATAGAAATTAAACTAAAAGATACCCACACCCTCTCTCCACATCTGCAGAGAAGGCCTTCCCTCATTCATCCTTATCTCCCACAACCCTATTGGTGAGCAATTAAAATAGGAAACGTCTGGAACAAACTGGCATGGTGGTCACTGCTAGTGTCGTGCATCCCCATGCCTCCACTCTATTATGTGGTGCAACGTTTATGATGCATACTTCATCAGAAACAATTCATGGTTTCGAATAGTGTACGATAAGGCAACTATCATAAACGTTTAGTGTGCCCGCGCCCTTTGTGATATTTTCTGAGATCACACATGCTTTGCAAACGTTTCCCCTTCTGTGAACCATCTCAGATTATGGTGTATATCACAAACGTTTGTGTTTTACCAACCGTGTGTGCCGTAACAACATAGAGAGCGTAAGTTCGCCATAATTTCATTGCTGATATATCAAATTGTACCGGATTTGAATTTGAATTTGAATGTATGCTATAGCTTTATTCATATCCATCAGGTTCAGACAACCAATGCATTATTCGATTCATAGGTACATATCAAGAATTACGTAAGAACAAAGTAAAGAATGATGAACCACAGTTGTATACGTGTACCATTAAAGACAATAAAGAAAGAGGCGAAATACATTCTGGTTGCTGAACAAGGTGAAGCGGAATGCCCATATTGTGCCCTCCTCCATGTAGAAGGCATGCATGACTCTAGTCCAACCCATTGTGATGGCCGATCACCCATCCTTCACGGTCTTCATGAAAACATCTAGATAATCGTCGTGTTCTGGTAGAAATACTTTAACCTTTGCATGCCCACCAATCATGTATTTTGAGAGGTAATCTTGAGTAAACTGCTTTGGGAACCACTGCAAAGGAAAAAATATTCAGACATTATCATCAAACACAACTCATTATGGGCAGTAAAAAGAAGGTTGCAGAGTTCTTACTTACTGTTGGTGAGGGGGTCCTGGATTAAGGGGACCTCCGACAGCTGGACTATCGGGCTATGAAGATACAAGATAGAAGACTTCATCCCGTGTCTGGGTGGGACTCTCCTTTGCGTGGAAGGCAAGCTTGGCGATTCGGATGTGTACATTCCCTTCTTTGTAACTGACTCTGTGTAATCCTAGCCCCCTCCGGTGTCTATATAAACCGGAGGGCTTAGTCTGTAGGACAAGGACAATGATAATCATAGGCTAGCTTCTAGGGTTAGCCTCTACGATCTCGTGGTAGATCAACTCTTGTAATACTCATATCATCAAGATCAAATAAGCAGGAAGTATGGTATTACCTCCATAGAGAGGGCCCAAACCTGCGTAAACATCGTGTCCCCCGCCTCCTGTTACCATTAGCCTTAGATGCACAGTTCGGGAGCGCGTACCCGAGATCCGCTGGTTTTGACACCGACATTGGTCCTTTCATTCAGAGTTCCACTGTGTCGTCACCATAAGGCTTGATGGCAACTTCGGTCATCTTCGTATTCGGCGGCTTCGCACTGCAGGCCAGCTCGATTGGCCATCTGGAGCAGATCGACAGCTATGCCCCTAGACATTAGGTCAGGTTTGGGAGCTTGAAATACACCACTGACATCCATGGAGACTTAATCTTCGACGGATTCGAGCCCATGACAGATGCACCCTACAGCCACGATGAGCATGACCTAGATCTGCCATCAGATCACGCTCAGGAGATTGCACCTGTAACGGCTCCGGCCCTAGATCTAGAGTAGATCGTGCCGTCCGAGGACGGGAAGATGGACCCCGCCATGGACGTCGCATACTCAACAGCGCTAGAGACGAACACAGATCTAACCTCCAACGGGGTTTGTATTATTGAACCTTCGGACTTGCCTCCGACCATTGGTTCCGAACCGCGTGTATCCTCGCACATCGAATCGGACTGGGCACCGATCTTGGAGTTCAGCTCCGCGGACATCTTCCAACACTCGCCCTTGGGTGATGTGTTAAACTCGTTGAAATCTCTCTCCTTGTCAGGAGACTCTTGGCCGAACTATGTCCGGATAGAATGGGGAGCAGATGACGAAGAACTTTGTCACCCACCCACCACCCACTTGATAGCCACTGTCGACGACTTGACCGACATACTTGATTTCGACTCCGATGACATCGAAGGTATGGATGACGATGCCGGAGAAGAACAGGAACCACCGCCCACAGGGCGTTGGACAGCCACCTCCTCATACGACATTTACATGGTGGATACACCCAAAGAAGACAATGGAGAGGATAAAAAGGATACAGTTGAGGATAAGCCTCCTGAGAAGCAGCCCAAGCACCGACGTCAGCGGCGTCTCTCTAAACCTCGCCATAGTAAAAACAGCGGTACCGAAACAAGAGAGAATAACACCCCGGATGACGCCGAAGATAATGAAGACCCTAAAGACCCAACAATGGAGCAGGATGAGTAAGTTGAAAACGAACACAGTTCGGGGCCACTTTCCAATCACAGTGATGCCGAAGACTCCACTTATCAACTTGTCTCCAAAGAAGAGAACAGTTTGGATGATGATGCATTCATCATCCCTGAAAAATACTTGGAACAAGAGCACCTCCAAAAGAGACTTTTTGCCACCGCGAGGAGCTTGAAGAAGCAGAAGCAACGACTTAAAGCCACACAGGATACGCTAAACGACAAATGGAACGAAGTGCTCGACACTGAGGAACGAAAGAGCTATCCAGAACGTAAAATGCTGCCGCAATTCGACGATGAGGTTATCGTGCCCATACCGCTGAAAAACAATACAACCGACCAGCCAGACCGACCACCTCATGGCCGAGACCGAGCAGATAACAACGCCGCACGCAAACCAGCACCCCCTCCCAATAAAGGAAGGGAGGTCGCAGCCAATTACTATCGCGGCCGGATTTCCGGGACATAAATTCCCAGCAATTGACCCTTATGTCACCACCAGCCCCAGGATTACTGTTGCTGGTGGACATATCCTTGATACAAAATTCCAAGCAATTACAAGGATCTGAGTACATGACCTTATAGGTCCATCGAGTACAACAATGATTTCTAGTGGCAGATGATGGAAGCGACTCGTGGATCCCCAACATTGATGGATCTCCATTCCCACGGGAACAACTGACCTGGATAACTCCTATCTCGCGTGGCTGCTATCTCCGAATCCTAGGTTGGGGTGTCATCGCAGTGCTCCTCTCTGAGTCATGATCTGGCCAAGACAATAGCCAGTGAGTACGTTTGAATGTACTCGCAAACATCAAGAACAAAAGATATCCCGGATGCATATGCTCATGATGAACTAAAATTACATGCATGTGCTGACTCCGTATTAAATCATGGCATGACAAATATTCATACGGTGCAGAAGGATAAGTAAATCATGTTATTAGTAAATCAAAGAAATGAAACGGAACGTCGGGTGTTGGACCGCCCGAAGAATTCCAAGAGAAATGCCAAACGGGTGCCTAAAAGAGAATCGGGCGAGAACTCAAGCGACGCCACGAGAGGTCTTGAAAAGAAATGCCATAGTCAGGTGTCTAGGCGACGCCTCATAAAGGGCTTATAAGAAAATAATAACACAAGTATCCAGGTGGACTAGCCATCCCAAGTGATACTCAAAAGCGAAAATAAACTTGAGTATCCCGGGTAGTCTAGCCATCCCAAGAGATACTCAAGGTTAGACATAAGAGGAAAAGGTTAGTCCACAACAATATCCATATCAACAATAATATTCATAACAGCACCAGTCGTGACCATCATTATCCTGCAAGAGGAACCATGGTCACTAATTATTTCCTCCGGAGACTGACACTAAGACCGACACTTGATCAACCCAGACTGTAGTCCTTAACCATGGACATGGCTATTCAAATAGATATAACTCTGCAGAGGGTGTACTCTTTACCCACAAGTAAAGGATTTCTTTAGCCAGCATCAGGACACCGACTAATTCCCCTTACGGCCTTTGGATTGAAAACACACCTGACCAGCACACACCAGATTAACTTTCCGGATGCCAGGAATCACCCAAAACAGCGTTCAAGAGAAAATCTAAGGCGGGGAGACCATCGTCTCGAGTAGCATGGGATCACTATTAACACGTGCGAATTACAAGGGGTGCCCCCCTCTCGGCCCAGCCGGATACACCCATGCCCCCCTGGCCGGATGACTAGCATTGCAGCCGGTACCTGGAAACCCTCATCGTGGCCTCTCTGTATGGTGTGTGCACGGAAAGGGGTTCACAACTTACTGAACCGTACCCTACCTGCGGCGGGGACAAGTGGAAGCACGAACCAGTATGGGGGTTACCGGAACAAGACTCGATCTATGGTCAACTTAGGAGGTTTAAGTTTTCCTGAAGTGGTTAGCACAATATAACTCCTTGGCAGTACCCAATAGGGTCACCACCACTCGTATGTCTCAACATACCCTCACTGATCATTCTCGTCACCATGAGATTTCAGTCTCATGGTCACTTTTCTCGTGACTGATTCTTCCTGCAAATTAGCCTGGACCAACACAGGCACATTTGGCACATGAAAATAACTATACTCACTTATACTTAATGTTTAAGTGAAAATAAAAAACCATCAAGGGGAACATGCATGTATGACCAGCAATATGCAAACTTTATAGGAATTCAACATATTCATAATTCAAATACACATGCCACAAATAATTATGCAGTCACCATATCATGTGTTGAAAATGCTTGCCTTGAGTATGCACAAATGTTGGGTGCATTCCAAAACTTTGAGAATTACATCTCCCCTCCATTTCCTATTTTCAAAATATTTCTATTACCAAACAATTCCAAAACAGTAGATAAAAGTTGTTTGGACATTTTTTGAAATAAATACTAAAATACACTAGAGGGAATTTGAGAAATATCAGAAAAAGAATCAAGTCATTTGGAGTTTATATGATTTTCCTATGAATTGATTAAGCTGGAATAATCAAGGAAATGGACTATTTATTAGATGTAGCAAAAACCAGGCTTAGGAAAATTTTTCACCCCATCTGGATAAATGGATCTTGAATTTAGAAGTATTTAGAAATTTGAATCATCAAATTTGCATGTGAAATGACTGTTATGGAATTATTTGAAATCTTTTTGAAAAGAAAAGGAGACATATATTACTGTGATGGGCTGAGCATAAATGCGCCCTGGGTGCAGGATAACCGCCTAGCGCTACTGGATCGAGCCCAGTCGCTCGGCGCGCGAGAGGGTGATGACGTCGAAGGCGTATCCGCCTGGTACGTCTCCACTTAAACGAGCTGGCACCATGTTGCGTCACTGACAGTGGGCCCGCCTGGCCCACTGGCCAGGTTTGACCAGTCCACGCGCACGTCGTCTCCTCCGGCCGAACAGACACTACAAAAAAAGACACAGCCGTGACATTTTGGGCCGAACGAAATTTTTTTCTGTCATACATATGACACTTCTATGATGATAATTGTGACAAAACCCAGTATCATCATAGATGTGGTGGGCTCCTACTTCTATGACAAAAAATCATGACAGAAAATGGGCTTTTCGTCCTGGGCGAGCCGGAGACGCAGCTGCATGACATTCTTTGGGCCATCCATGACAGAAAAAACCGTGGTAGAAGCGAGGGGGAGGAAAATTTCGGGGAGTTGCCGGTTACGGTGGGAGGTCGGGGGCCGAGCGATGCGCGTTTCTCTCGTACACGTACGCGCATGTGTGCAAGGCGTTGGCTCTAACTGAACCCGAGCGAGGCATTGGGCTCTAACTGAACCCGAGCGATTGCACTGCAGGCTACGCATTACTGAACCCGAGCGATCGATCGATGGCTGTTAACAAAACCCGATGGAGCAATTCCTCCCCTACTGCTGC
>NC_041391.1:118882907-118912659 GCF_002162155.2 Triticum dicoccoides | reverse complement strand
TGAACAGGACCCCATGGTGTGGAGGGCTGGATGAACAGTACACGGTGGAGGGGTGGCCGTGGAGGGGTGGTTGAACAGGACCCCGTGGTGTGGAAGGCTGGATGAACAGTAGACGGTGGAGGGGTGGATGAACAGTAGAAGGTGTAGGGGTGGTTGAATAGTAGCCGGTGGAGTAGCGCGCAGTGGAGGCTAGATGAACAGGAGCCCGTGGAGTCTGGAGGAGGTCGACGGTAGCCCGTGGAGGCTGGCGGAGGTCGACGGTGGAGATGAACAGTATCCCGTAGAGTCCCGTTTTGCGGTACGCCACACCCCTCCCGATGAACAGGACCCCCTTTTCGACTGTAGGAGGTCCGTTTCGTCCGTTTTGCGGTACGCCACACCCCTCCCGATCAACAGGACCCCCGTTTCGACCGTAGGAGGTCCGTTTCCTCCGTTTTGCGGTACACCACACCCCTCCCGATCAACAGGACCCCCGTTTCGACCGTAGGAGGTCCGTTTCCTCTGTTTTGCGGTACGCCACACCCCTCCTGATCAACAGGACCCTGTTCCGAACATGGCCGGTCGAACACAAGGTCGTTTCCTCCGTTTTGCGGTATGCCATGCCTCGTTTCCATCGCCTGTTCCGTCCAAGCCGGTTGGCTCCCACGCGTTCCGTTGCCTCCCGATGAATACGACGCATTCCGTTGCCTCCCCATGAACACGACGTATTCCGTTGCCTCCCCATGAACACGACGACGACACTGTTTCTCCGTTCCGACACAGCCATGTACGTATGCGTGAGTAGGCATTCGAGACCCTGCCCGTATGTACGTATGTGGCCGTATTTTCTTTCTTGCACCCTCGCCTCTGTACGTACGTGTACATGCTACATGCGCGCGCCTACTACGACACGTGCACGCCTCTACTACGACACGTGCGTGCCTCTACTATGACACGTGCGCGCCTCTACACTGACCAGTATGTACATACACGTTCGCGATGAGAATGACAACCGTACGTACGCTTCGACCAGGTGGGTCCCTACTGTCAGGCACTTCCTTGCCTGCGAAGATGGAGCTGGTGGGTCCCAGCAGTCAGGGGGGCGAATGGTTTTTTTCCCGTACACACTTCCTTGCGTGCGAAGATGTAGCTGGTCTATCCCAGCAGTCAGGGGGAAACGTTTTTGTCGCGAAATACAGTGGTCCGTCCGGTGGGTCCCCGCTGTCAGGTGGAGGAATAAATAATTTGCGCGTAATAAGGAGGCACTTCCTTCCTGCGGCCGTGGACCCAGCTGTCAGCCTCTCCACGTACAGTCCACGTCCGGTGGAAGCCATTCCTTGACAACGTTGACCACGCCGCGCAGAGAGCACCAGGGCGGTGGATGACGGCGAGGCCTAGGAAGGGGACGACGCGGAGCCAGGGAAGACGCGGAAGTGGATGCCCACGCGTAGAGGAGTACGAGGGTTCACTGGTTTGTTGTGGTGTGAGGCTGCCATCGCCGCAGAATAACAGGGGGTGTGGGTCAATAGAGGGATGGCCTGGATAGCGGTGGGAGTAGTAGGGGGCGGTGAGGCCTCCGCTGCATCGCAGCTGGCCATGGGAGGTAGGAGCACGAGGAACGGCCGACGCTGGTTTGGGCGGCTGGAGCAAGAAGACCAGAGGTTGAATAAGCACTACGGTCATTGGATGGACATCGTACGGTCACTGGAGCTAGAATCATGCATATTGACTAAGTTGACAAAGCCCTCTGTCCCCGTCAACTTAGTAGGCCCACAAGTCAGCCTGCCACTATACTGGGTCCCAGCTAATAGGGGGAGTATTCATATTTTTTGTGCGTAATAAGGAGGAACTTCCGTGCGTGTCAAGATATAGCTGGTGGGTCCGAGGTCTCAGCGGCGATAACTTTCTTTTTGTGAAATACAGAGGCCCTTTCGGTTGATCCCTGATGTCAGGTGGAGGAATCATTATTTTGCGTGTAATAAGGAGGCATTTCCTTGCGTGCGACCGTGGACCCAGCTGTCGGCCTCTCCACGTACAGTCCACTTCAGATGCATGTCGGTCATTGACCATGTTGACCAGGCCGCACCGAGAGCACCAGGGCGATGGACGACGGCGATGCCTAGGAAGGGAACGACATGGAGGTAGGGAAGACTCGGCAGTTGTTTCGCACGCGGAGGGGAGGACGACTGTACGAGGGTTTACTGGTTCGTCTGCCGTTGCCAGAGAATAACAGCAGGTGTGGGTGAGTAGAGGGATGGCTAGGCCAGCGATGGGAGTACGGTGGGGTGGTGAGGCCTGCACGGCAGCACAGCCGGCCGCAGGGAGGAGGGAGAAGGAAGTCCCTCTGGCGCTTGTTTGAGCAGCTGGAGCAGGAAGAGCAGAGATTGAAGAAGCACGACGGCCGTTGGATGGACATCCAATAGTCACTGCTTGTGCGTCAACCTTTTTTTAGGAAAGCCTCAAATCTGTGGAAAATAGCATACAGCCCATCTTCCATTATTTCTAATAATTTACAGCCCATTTGCTAATTCTTAAGGTTTTTTTTGGAGCCCATATTCTTTTTGTTAGCATTACAGCCCATATTGTGGCCACTGTTAAAAAATTATACAAAATTTTGCATATTTCGGTGCGGTCCGAACTGTTTTTAATCCCAAAATTTCAACTCACATTCAAACTGATTTAAAAAATAAATGTATATCAATATAAAACACAACAAACTCTCCACGCATAAAAATTAATGTAATTTAAAATCTCGAAATGAAAAAAATATATTTGAAACTAATTGACGGTTTGATGTGTTTTAAAAATGTACAACCCATTTCTCATTACTGATAGGCCATTTTCTCGGCCAACCGAATGAAGCTCTCCTCATCTTGAAAGATTTGCAGCCCAATAGGCCTGTCAAAGCGACTTACTTGGCAAATCACAAAAAAACTGGGCTGTGGCCTTGGACCCAGCTGTCAGCCTCTCCACGTACAGTACTCTTCCGATGGAAGTCGGTCATTGACCACATTGACCACGACGCCCCGAGAGCACCACAACAGTGGACGATGACAAGGTCTAGGAAGGGGACGACGCGGAGCCGGGGAAGACACGACAGTGCATGCCCACGCGGAGAGGAGCATGAGGGTTCACTGGTTCGGCTATGGTGTGAGGCTGCCGTTGCCGCATAATAACAGGGGCAGTGGGTGAGTGGAGGGATGGCCTGGCCAGCGGTGGGAGTAGTATGGGGACGGTGAAGCCTCTGCCGTAGCACAGCCGGCCACGGGAGGCAAGAGCATGCGGCAAGACCGGTGCTACGTTGGGCGGCTGGGGCAAGAAGACCAGAGGTTGAAGAAGTACTACGGCCGTTGGATGGACATCGTTGACCACGCCGCGCCGAGAGCACCATGGCGGTGGACGACGGCGAGGCCTACGAAGGGAACGACACGGAGCTGGGGAATACACGGCAGTGGCTGCCCACGCGGTGGAGAGTACGAGGGTTGACTGGTTCGGCTGCCGTCGCCGAAAAATAATAGGAGATGTGGGTGAGTAGATGGATAGACAGGCCAGGGATGCGAGTATGATGGGGCCGTGAGGCCTGCCCGGCAGCACTATCGGCCATGGGAGGCGGGAGCAGGCGGTTCCGACGGCGCTGGTTTGGGCGGCTGGGGCAGGAAGATAAGAGACTGAAGAAGCACGATTGCCGTTAGATTGACATCTAACGGTCTGACGCTGGTAGAGTCGATTTTTGACTAAGTTTCTTTTGTGCGAAACCTTGTGTACGCATGAACTTGGTAGGCCCACAAGTCTGCCTCCAAATCTATGACAGACAAAATAAAGCCCATTTGCTATTTTTTATAATTTGCAGCCCATTTGCTAATTCTTAAGTAATTTATTACAGCCCATTTTCTGCCCAGGACCATGATCAAAAAGTTCAACCTTATTTTGCGCATTTTTGGTGGAGTCCGAACTGTTGTAATCCCGAAATGATTTGTCAAAAACTTCAACCTTATTTTACATTTTTTAAGAACTTATTGATTTGTCAAAAATCTATGCCGCTCGTCTCTTAGTTGTGCTCACTTTTACCCATTCGTTAACTTTTTACTCACTTTTCCCCATGACTCAAATTTTTTGCCTTCTCATTTTCCTCACTTTTGCCCCTGAAAAAGTGCTCAAAACCAAGGCAAAAGGAGCGAGTGGGGAAAACTGAGCACAACTAAGGAATTGGGGGCACAGATGGAATAAGCCCTTTTGTTTTTCTGAGAAAATAAGACATGAGACAATTGAGTTGGTTTAAGGGAAAACAAGTGTTAAAAAAATCAGCACTGGTGGGAAAAAAACAACAAAAATAAGGATGTAAATATGAAAAGGGAATTTCATGTGTTTTCAATATAATGATACGTGTATATGAACTAGTAAAACTATAGGTAGAGATTATAAAACGGATGTAGGACATGCGTTTCAAGAGGAAAATAGAACTGGGTTGTGTGTTTGATTCAGTAAAAAAAACTGCCTGCAAATGTTGTAAGACAAAATATAACTAACGCTGGCGGGCTAGAGCCAGTAGATACCTGCTGGATCTTTGTGCCCCGTTGTCATCATGGGTTGGGCCTGTTAAAAACAAAACCAACCCTGGGCAGTCTGCGGCCCAGTTGAAACTTGCTCGACCTGAAAAAACAATGTACGTGCTTAATAAACGAGAGGATTCTGCAAGTACAGACTGATAACTGGGATGCAGCACGGATATTGTTTTTTATCGTGATAATAAGTGCATGCACTTGTTTCGAAAAAATTGGAGAACTGGGAATTCGAACGGCGGGTGCTTATGCTACCCATCAAATAAAAATTAGGTGCCTGAAAAATCGTGTCAAAACAAATGATTCAGCTTTCTATCCACGCCGACCCTCAGCATGATGGTTGGAAGCAAATGCAAGTTCATACCAAAAGATCGTTAACAACAATACCAACTTGCGGACGACAAGGTAGTACAACTACCAATACCTAACTAGCTTATAATCTTTTTACTCCTGGCCCTAGTGTTCGTCTGGTAGAAAATCTTGCAGAGGACCAGTTCCCGCTCCTTCTCTTGATCCAGGTCCCCGAGGTGCTACTGGTGCATCACCTAGTTGGTCCTCTGCTAGTCGAAGTTCTTGTTGGTGTGCAGCACCAGAACCTTTTTTGCTGCCCGTCTACCGGCCGTTGACCATCACAGGCAAGGTAATGCTGGTTTTGTGCCAGATAGCGTGCATCCCGCACTCCGACTGTATCTTGCGACACGTCCACGTGTCCCTTTTGAACGCCCTGGAATTGCGCTGGAAGAATTGCTTCCTCAGGCCACTCAGTGTGATACCTACAGGATTGTGGAATACAGGTTTTAGTGTACATAGTTGGCATTTTCATAACATCTTTGGCATGTTGCAGTCACTTGTTTCGCCAGGTATGCGTCTAAAAAGAAAAATAGAGATAGAAACAAAGGAATATGTTTGTGAAAGTAGACGGCCGATCGGTGTCTTACCTGGAAGTTTCTAAGGTTGGGTGTAGCATATTCTGTGCTCGCTGTCGATAGTTGGTATGAACAAATCGATGAGAGACTAAAATCTCGCGCTGTCAGCACTCACTTTGGCCTCAAGGTGCTCGATCAGCTCCTGATCCGTGGGATCGAACTTGACGCCAGCCGGCAGCGCCGGCCAATCGTTCTTCGACTCGCATCGGTAATTCTATTTATATGGTACTCAATGTATGATCAATCGACTGTTTTAAGTGAATGATGAAAGATTTCGACAGATAAGTGGTACTCCGAATCTGAAGTCCAGAATACCCGAACACGCCGCCGGGATTGTTGTGTCACCTCACATGCACCGTGTTGTCACGTCAATTCAATGTGTGGACATGATGAATAATTTTACCGACGTATACTAGTACTGCTATTGTACTACTTACTAGTCGTATTTAGTGTCACAGTTTATACATAGGTTTAACTAACAAGTAATAACTTGAAGCCTAACTGATATATATATGGCTTCTGCACAACATCTCCATCATCATTATCAGTACATCCTATGCAGGTGAGTTAGGAATAGGATGCACTTGATCCCAGGAAGGTATCTATCCTTCAAACCAAAGGAGTGCTTGAAACTAACAACAGTACATAATATCCAACAAAAGAGGGTCGTGCTACAGTAGGAGAATACATGGCTTAGTCTAGATATCAGCACGAATCAAGTTGTGCATATTTGCTGTGGGCATGAACCAGATCGCCGCATGTCGGGTTTGCATAAGCCATCCATCACATGGAAGCTTGATGCCTTTCACACACTGAAGATTACCTGGCAACAAGCTGTGTCGACGAATCTCTGGATATGGTGATTCATGAAACCCATGGTATGATGTGTAAACACAGCCCCCCCTCGCGAATGGAAGTTGCATAACACAGTAATCATCGCCGGTGATATGATCGATGATTTGTTGGATGATCGTATAATTGAGCCCGAGGAACAAGGAGAGGTTGCCGAGGCTGTAAACCCACCTCCATTTGAATACGCCTATCCCAATGGAGCTGGGATCTTTCTCGAACATGAAGCATCCATAGCCATCAATGTCAGAAACGCCCCAGGCATTGTACTGCATGTGGTTTGATGTAATGGTTTGGTCAATTTGGTACGTGCGAATGAGCATCAAATGACCGCCGTCAGCTGAACGAGCGATAAACCACCACCAATCGGCTGGTATGATTCCAGGTCCTGGAATCACGAGGGCCAGTGCATTTGCATCTGCTGCAACAATTCAAATTGGAGACCAAAAGGACCAAAATAAACAATCATGTTCCGAGTATGTGTGGAATTAAGATTATTATAACAGTGACACATATCATAGACAGAGAATTGCAATGCCGTGGTCATAATCATACCCCAAGTTAAAAAAATAAGCCAATGGCTTTCATATTCTAGCAACATGTCATGGTTCAAACATCATGTAACAATGAGAGGAAAACAGCTATGACAGCGCCTACTCATATTCTACCATAGCACTTACTACTACTATTCTCATATCAACTCTAAGCAATAACATGCGTTGTTATAAAAATCCTGTAAACGAGAGTAACATATAGCAATCATGATGTTATGCTCATAATATGTATTCTAACAATCATTAGATGCCAATTGTTCTCATATCAACTCTAACAATAACATGTGTGGTCATAAAAATCTAGGAAATGGGAGGAACACATAACAATGATGTGGTTATAGACATGCTATGCATTCTAAAATTTTAACAAATGAACAGGCAGTCGTATTCATAAGGTAAAGATGAGATGAGATAGAACAATTACACGACGATAGATTCCACCAGTATAGGCAGCCAATCTGTGCATCGACCGTGTAAACGATGCCATCGTGCACTATAGCATCAGACAGAAATGTGGCCTCAACAGGATTGATGATGATCCATAACCACGTATGGCGACCGGATTCCAGATAGACTAATCCCATGTTGAACAAGGAAATGAGCTTGTAATCCATGTAGTCTTCTAATGGTGTGGGCAATTCGCAGATTACAACTTTCTGCAAACAGAGGTCGAGCCAAAAGCTTCATGCGTCTCGTGCGTAGTAGGCAGGAGTGTCCGGTGGGCCACGAGGCTTGATGTCGGCGGTATACAACGATGGAAGGGTGATCTCTCGCTGGGTGTAGATATCCACGAGACTCCACGGACTACCGGTGTGGTGGATGAGGATGATCTAGTTGGCCTTCATGCCCGCCGAGTAGTGGCCGCGCATGAAGGACAGGTGGACGGGTAGTGGTAGCATGTCGAGGGGCACCACGACAACCTCCGTAGGATCGTCAAGTCGGTGTCCGGGCCACCTGCGAGGATCGGGCATCAGCAAGCACGGTGTCTTGAAAAGACCCGGCCGGTTGAAGACGAGTAGACTGTACAAAGACACCGAGCATGCGGCCAGACGGACGGTGCTGAGTAGGTCCATACGACTACATATCTGCTCCAAGAGAACATCGGGGAGGGAATTCCAATCGCGGCTCTACGCAGTCGGTTCTGCCATTGGGGTTTTCGGTGCCTGGGAGCCAGCGGGGAAGTGGATTCGGGTGGGCGAGCGAAGAAGCTTCTCCTCATGTGGCCGAGCAGTGAGCGGGGGGATATGGTACGCGCAAGCTACCAAGGAAGATGGCACGGGCGGGCGAGCAGTGAGCGGGGGTAAATGGTGTGCGGCCAACGATGGGGGAGAGAGGAGGAAGAAGAAGAGAGGAGGAAGAAGAGTGGAAGACGGGGAAGAAAGTGCATTAAATCTCAATTCTACTAGTACTACTACCAGGATATACCGTCCTTCGAAGTGTAAATAGTTACACCGATGACATGTGGGTCTACCACAAGAGGGACCATATGTCAGTTAATGGAGGACAGAGGTGCGTAGGCATATTTGCAGAAGCGTGCTCTACTGGCAAACATGATGGCAGTACTGGGTAAGGCTGATTTAGTAATAACAACATGCTGGTTCAGCTTATTAATTACGTGTCCCATATGCTGCAACGTGTATTGTCACTTCACTGCGAAGACTAGTTGAAGAGTTTTATCTGACCGAGATGGGGAATAATGGATCGCGAGGACATCCTTTCTACACTTTCCCTATGCCTCTACGCTCACTTCACTCATTTTGCTCTATACCAAGTCACTTGTTGAAATCTGTAGAAAGACAAATACTCCGTATTTGCGAACAGAGGGAGGCTTTTACTCCGTACTATTTGGGAACAGAGGGAGTATCACCATATGGAGTGAACAGAGGAAGCTTGAAATATGACCATGTCAATGGCAGGGAGTAAGCCACATGCATGCATGCATGCATGCAACATGCAACACTCACACGTACACATGGACGCACGCAACACTCACGCACCCATGCGGCACACAGCACACGACGCAACACACACAGCTCACGCTCAAGTGCTCAACCTACAACCTACGTCCGTGAAAGACTGTACATTTAGAGATTTACACATTAACCAGGGCATAATTAACGCCCAAAAGTAGCAGACTTATGTGTGCATGCGACCATTGAGATAAGAAGATTAAATGAAGGCTGTTGCATGCTGTAATTAAGGATAGACATGTAGCCTATACCTATAACACAAGTTGGTGCATTAGTCAATCAATATCGATTTAGATTAAAGGTTAAATGCATTGGAAGTGTAGATGTACATTATGTACCACACTCTTTGTTTTGTAGCCGATGTACACTCTGTGTTGGAAGACCGATGGAGGACACGTGCGTGCACTCACATACATAGCCAGGGCGGTTCGCGCGCAAGGGTTGGACTCGTGTCGCGCCTGCGTAAAGTTTTGTTTAACTGATTTCTTTGCTCTGCCAACTGACAGGTGGGACCCAGAACCCAGGTGACAATTTAACCAGTCAACAAGGTGCCACGTCGACTATGTGGCCGGTTAGTAGGGAGCAATACGGTGCTCTACGATGAGCTAGTGATCATATAATCGCCGCAAAACTATATATAATGACAATAAAGAGCGTATTGTTACATACTTTGACCACCAGTGTATTTTTCTCGTTTCAATTTGACCCATATTAATCGGAAAGGACACAGTATGGACTACTACAAGTACTAGTACTCCTTTGATGTGTCCCGTCAACTCGGCGAACGAGGAGAAGCTTGCTTACTACGCCTCTCCCTCGCCCACGCACGCGGTGGTTCACAGGACGAGGAGAGGGTTTTGACTACAGCGCCCTCTCCCTCTCCCTCCCTCTCCCTCTCCCTCGCCCCTGCCCTCGCCCTAGTGATGGACATGCAGCAGTTCAATCGGTGTCAGATTGCCAGAAGCATATTGTACTGTAGTATCATCATTGTGGGACCTTCTGAAGAGGCGAAGAGCCAAGTGCAAGGTTCACACAAGTACGAACTATTGAACCTCCCCAAGAGGCAAAGAGCCAAGCGCAAGGTTTTATAGGAGTTGTCGTCCTAGTAGGAGCAAACGATGCTACTATATGATGCCACAACGTCACATATATCCAAAGTTGTGCCACCTTTTTTTCTCAAAGAGCATGTTGGAGCCCGTGCAACAACCACACAAGTTTCACGTACACGTAACACATTTACTAGTAATAAATTCTAAAGGACGAATGCCAGTATGCCACACTAGTTCATCTCCAATTCATGTGATAAATTTGTACACCACTAGTCTACATATATTCACCGCGCTACCGTTCACAATTACCGTACTACACTTACATGTTATAGATGGGCTACAGGCATGTCCTCCTCCAGGTTCTAGTCCCAGGTGTTCTTCATGGATGTCATGATCCATAGCGGTGGGCAACGGGAATCATTGTTGCAGCTTTCTAGTCCTGTTCCACACAATGGAGACTCATCGAAGCTGAAGCGGCATAAATCAGGGATAGCGTGTCCCAGCATGTCGTTCATCCGGCGGTGTGCAATGAAGACACAACCATGCTTCATGAACGGCAGGCCTTCCATGTCGTGCACGAAAGGTGGCATCCGCTTCACAATGGGGTAGCTGTCCCCGATGAAAAGTGAGTACTCTCCAAGACTATTCCTCGGCACCCACGTAGCATCACGGGGGTGGAACTCGGCGCCGTTCATCTGGTACACGTGGCATCCCAGATTTGGACACATGGTGACGTACATAGTCAAGGTCCATGCATAATAATGTTGTGCTCAAATATGGCGGTCAGTAATAATCTGAAGCAAATAGTACTACTCCGGTATAGAGGAAGTAAAATAACCGGCTTATTATATATAGCCACTCTTGGCTACATGGATGAGATAGTAAGACATGGAGAAACAAAAATGGTGGCTGCTAGTGGGTTCAAGTCTTCAAGGGCCTAGCTGGATATACGCATCCTCCAAGGTAAAAAGTACTCCTACAAGTACTACTACCTCCGTCCGGATTTATTGCACCCCATTGTGTTTTGTGCGTAATTTTGACCTTAGATTAAACTAACAAAATGTTCACGCATGTCACCAAACATTATATTTTTGAAAACTATGTTCAAATACGAATCCAATGAGATAATTTTTCTTGACATGCATTAACATTTTTTTAGTTAAATCTTTAGTCAAAATTTTACACAAACTACAAAGGGGACCTATAAACCAGGACGGAGGTAGTACTAAGTATACTACTAGTACAACAATGAAAGAGAAGGCGAGTGGCTTAAAAAATGGAATAGCTGGGTAGATGGTGACGGTCCGATCGTGGTAGATTTTGTGACCATGTTGCACATTAGTGGTACCATGGGTAACGACTGGTAAGATAGTTGATCCCAATATGCCAAATTCATCTACAAGGTTCCTGGTTAGACCGAATCGCGGATGCAAATGCACAACCAGGATCCGCGATCTTATTTTGATTGGGGGATGACTGGTCCCTACAAAATAATGGAGTACCGTTAGGGATGCAAATGATGGTTTGTGCATTCCGTTTGTAATCTCCCGTACCGTAGGATGGCAACCAGATGAAACAAGTCCCCTGGCTTGTCACTGCAAAGATGCGGCCTAAATGGCGCACGGCGTCTTAGAATGTGTAGGGGTACAAATCTGCCGTCGCCAACATACGCCAGCCTCTGCCGTTACTACATCTTGCATTGGTGGCAATCCTTATGTCGAACACCGCGATGAGATAGTAATCGTAGTAGCCGCGTCGCTTTGTCGGCGGGTTCACAATTCCTATCTTCTTCAATCTCATGTAGGCATCATCATACGTATTCAAGCCCAGCTAGTGCAGCAGGCCGATCCCAATGCTCGAGAAGGGGTCTACCGGAACGGCCGCACTGCTGTGGATGTTGTGCAAAATGATGGTGGTATCCGGCCAGAGGTATGCAAGCCAATCTTTATTGGCACCAACCCAGACCTATATATAAGATGGTGGGCAGAGGAGAAATTACGGGATGGAAATGGAATAACTAAGTACTACATGATCAAACTCCATTACTGGCCTGCTCATCGGACAAAATCCGACTACCTCTCAACGTCAGAAACTCTAGCGGAGTCAACATGCAACAATGGCCAGGGAGCGGTGGACTGTTCGAAGGATTGTCCCATAGAAGAACCTTCTCCTCAAGGACGCATGGAATACCAACAAGCATGGCCTTTTCCCAAGCCTGTTTAAGCAGCGTCTTGAAAAAGTTGGTGCAGGAAGCACCGAGTCTTGCGGCGGTGAGGACGTCGGATCGGCATGCAATTTCTCCCAGAGGATCGTCTTCCAAGGTATCCCATCCCCGACGAGGAGGAGAACCGCCTAGCGAATCCATGGGAGCAGCAACGAACTGCCTTCTCTTCGGGGGGAGGGGAATTAGCGAGGAGGAGATAAGAGCGTAGTAACAGCAGGGCCTCGTCCCTTCCAACTCTAGATCGTTCCTCAGCGAAAGGGCGAGGCTATTATTTACTACTAGTACTAGCATTATGGAACGTTATGGGATTGCATTATACTGTAAATAATAGCACTAGTAAGAAATTTTTGGCAGTAGGTAGTAGTTTTTGGCGTGGATTAAGAAATTTTGGGTATGTTTTTGCCATTTTTTGTACACGCCAACTAGTGTCAAAACACATCTTACATTATGTGACGGAGGAGTACGTACTCGTACTGTAGCAGTACCAGTACTACTTTTCTCAACTAGTAGTGCGATGTACTGTACTTCTAGTCTAGTATAGTATAGTGCACCAGTTTTGAACTCTTGAATCTCAGGGCCAAGGAGCTACAGTTGGAAGTGGAGGGTACTACTGTTCTCTAGAACCATCGTTGTACTATCAATGCTGGGGAAGTACACCTGCGTAGTGGCCTAGTCGGTACTCTCGGTGCTATATTCAGCCGCTCCTAGGAGTAGCTGGTCTACTCAGCCGCTCCTCCCACGCACACACTAGCAGCCTGTTTATCAGCGACGATTACTGCGGGGGCAGAACATTTGAGTTATTTGATACATCGAGACTAGGCTTTTCGCTTCCATTTGTGGAGGTGTAATGGATCTCGTCGAACTTTTATTAGTAGTAGTTCCTTCTTTATGAATGAGATGAAGCAAAGCTTTTGCCTCCGTTTAAAAAAAACACGTCAAGAGGAATTTCTTTTATAGTAGAGCCGATAATGGAGTGAAGTCCATGCGTGCAACGCCACAAGCTACAGAGTAGTAGTAGAGCACTTTACGTATGGAGCCATATTGCACAGTTCCCAATGCCCCGCTAGGCTTTTTTGGCTCCTTGGGCTTAATTGGGATGCGCTAGTTTAAATATACTACTAGCTAATGAGGAAGCTGCAAGCGAGGTGCGGCTAGGGCGAGCACGCGAGCCACGGGATGCTGGGAAGGAAAACCCGTTCACGTGGCTAGGCTGTCCAGTGCACCCAGATTGTGGGGCCGCACGTCCGTTCGACTTCAAAACTCAAACTACCCGTGTAAAATATGGCTCGCAGCAAAGTGTAGTAGTACTATTCTTTAAAAAAAGGCCGCCGTGCATTCGTCCATTATCGAACCCACAAAACGAGGTATACACTCCCGCGGCCACTAGTAGTACTCGTTGGAGTAAAACGCAACCTAGAATCGCCTTTTGTCGCTAGTAGTATGTACATTGTTCCTTACAAGAAACCCCTAATAATGCAAGAAACCACTAAAATGCCAAGAAACTACTACCACTTGCATACGTGGCAGACTTAAGAGAAGACTACCTTATCAACCATTGTACATGCTCTTACCAACACAAATCCTCGAGTGACCTCCTACCTCCGGCCCATCCACCTAGTCATCCTCGGCTATGGGACGCAGCTAGCGTCGCCGGCAGAAGGCGAGGTCAAAACCGCCGGCGGTGCGGAGCCCATGTTGCGGCAGACCGGATGCTAGCTCCGTCCGACGCTCGTGGCCGCTAGCTAGTCAAGATAGCTCCGTCCAGCTGCTTGTGTGCAAGGTTTTCTAGCTAGATTGGCACGGCAGCGCAGCGGCTTGCTCGCGCGCGCCGCGCTCAGGCTAGCCATCTGGCTCGAGCGAAGGCCAGCGCGGCGGCTTGCTCGCTCGTGAGTCACGCTCGGGCCAGCCTGCCAACCCGTGCGGAGGCCAGCGCGGCGTCCGGCCCGTCCGGCGGAGCGACGTCCAACTCGCTCATCACCGGCGCCACCGACGAACACGCATCAGTACTATTTGAAGTAATGTTCAGGAAAAATAGTGATTTGAGGGGGAATAACAGGATAGAAGTTCAGATGTGGGTCCCTCGTGTCAACGGTCAAACAAAATGTGTTTGTTTAAGCTGCCTCGTCAGCAAGGACGTGTGGGCCAACCCTGTCATAAATGGGTTTAAACGAACCTAATCCGTAGGAGTACTATTTAGCAGTTTTTGGCGTGGATTAAGAAATTTTGGGTATGTTTTTGCTATTTTTTGTACAATAGATTCTTCCTAGGGCTGGTTGAAAGTGGTAGTTTTTTGTTAAATACTCTACATACTGTAAGTAGGAGTGAAAGTTAAGCTTTGGAAGCCAATAAGCAAGGCTAGTTACATAGTGCATATGTGTACATGATTGAAAGTAAATATCAACCATGAGT
Source organism: Triticum dicoccoides (assembly GCF_002162155.2). Classification (NCBI taxonomy): domain Eukaryota; kingdom Viridiplantae; phylum Streptophyta; class Magnoliopsida; order Poales; family Poaceae; genus Triticum; species Triticum dicoccoides. Next base: position 118,898,140 of record NC_041391.1, on the reverse strand, counting down.
GACTAATATCTTGATGGAAAACTCGAAACTATGGAATACAAGGAAAAAATGCACGGTTGGAAATACTAGCAATGTTCATGTCCGTTGCAATGAATCATAATTAGAATAATACTTATTCACAAACTTGGTACAAAACACTCTAATTTTGATATACATATGTTTCAATTAGAATATATTCCTTGGGCTGCTTTGGTGAGGTCAGGGAGGGATGTGGTTGGTTTTAAGATACTAATTATGGGTTTTTCTGCAAATTGGTAGACAAGTGGGATGTTGGTGAGAAAAGGCAACAACTTACCTCACAATCGTTAGATGTAGATCTAATGGTCAGAAACGACGTATGGCACACACACCAGCATCACCAACTTAGTCTTGTGTAGGAGTACTAGCAAGATCCGTGCATTGCACGGAACATCAAGATGCATTTTTTTTATAAAACACTTGTTGTGATTGACCCTTGTGGGAGTAATCCCATGTGTAAAAACTAATGATATCTCGAGAAATATGAGATAAGGTGAAGAGGAGTGGGGTGTGGTGGTGGTTGGTAGTCGGACTGAGCGGAGGCATGAGGATTTACGACGCCGGCAGCGGCCACCAGGCCAGTATGTTCCAGAGGCTTCCTTTATTAATTGCTCAACAATGAGGTTTGTTGGAGATAGGGATGAACGAGGGAAGGCCTTGTCTGCAAATGTGGAGAGGGGTGCGGGTATCTTCTAGTTTAATTTCCATCCATCAGATATAGATCGGGCGGTCTATATTCCAAGATGGCACACGTACCATCATCACCACCTCGGTTTTTTATAAGAGAAGAAATATAAGTATGGAGATACAAACGTATTATCGTTACTTTCTTCCGTAAACTAGCATCTACATTCTATTCAACGCCTCTGCATGTGGGGCCTTAACACAATGACTTCTCAACTGTGTAAAACAAAGATTTTCCCGTCGCCGACAAGGAGGTGGTGACGGCGGCGCGCTTTTTGGCTTGCTCTAGTCCTAGTAGTCATACTAGGTCGTCTAAGCACGTGTAGATTTATTCTTTTTCACGTCTCGTGTTCGCCGTACTGCCATGACTATTGATAAATAGAAGGTATGTTATTCACGGGGAAACCCTTGATGAGCGTGTTTGCAAGAGAGAGAGACAGTGTGCGTGTGTGATATGTCATTAGAGACCGAGGCAATGATAACAGATTCTTTGTGTCTATGTGTGTGGAGGATAGAGAGAGACATGTACATAGGGCTTTGTGTTGTGTAACATGGAGACACATATACATAATTAGAGAGTGAGTGCGTGAGATAAACATGCGGACATGGGGAGAGATGAGGATCCAGATAAATGGGTGTTTCTGCGTGTTTGTGTGTGTTTGTGCACGCGTTTGTGTGTGAGAGGGAGAGAGTGTACATGGAGTAGAGAGACCACTGATGATGTAAACCTAGTATATGGGAAGGGGGAATGGTGTGACATGTGTAGTAGCGGGATAGGACGGGTGCGGGCTGCGGGAGTAGACTATTTGGAAGAGACATCGTGTGTGTGTGTGCGGGAGGGGTGTGAGAGCGAGAGAAAGACAGAGCTAGCGACAGAGAGAGAGAGGAAGAGAGGCGGCGAGAGGGGTCGTTTGTGTCCATAAATGGCGTATAGCTAGATAGGGAGACAATGTTGATGTTGTCCGAAATTGCCCTATGAACGGAGACGCAAGGGAAGCGAGTCATTGTGTGTGTGATAGGGACTTCATGAGAGATCTAGAATAGATGGTGTACATAACAATGTGCGAAATCGAGAAGTGTTGGGGATATAACTATTTGTGTAAGCCGCCTAGGGAGGGGCCGGGCTACGCAAAGAAGACTCATCAGAAAGAAGCCCAAGACCAAGCATGAAGATGGTGGTTCAATAAAGGGTCTAAAGCCCGCCAGCGACTTGAGGCCCATTGTAGTAAACCGCCATAATGGCATGACTTGTATCGTAAGGTAGATTTAACTAGTCACCGAGCCGTACACTGTTTATGAGCCGGCCGGGACTCTGTAAGCCGCAGGGCGCCAAACCGTGTATATAAGGGGGCGACCCACTGGCGGCTGAGGGTAAGAAACAACTCATTGAGAATCGGGCATAGCGTATCTCGCTCCCTGGTCATCGAAACAACAAGCAATACCAACCCAACTGGACGTAGGCCTTACCTTCATCGTAAGGGGCCGAACTAGTATAAACCTCTCGTGTCTCTTGTCCTAATAACCCCTTCAAGCTTCCTAGTTGCGATGGCTCCATGATTAAGTCCTTTCGCTAGGACATCTGACGTGACAATTCCACGACAGTTAGGGAGCTATGCAAAGAGTCACGACATATATGTATGCAGGGAAGGAGCTGGGGCGGGTCCGCATGTGGGAGAGATAGAAAGAGGAGAGTGGTGCACAAGGAGACAAAGTGTGCTTGTTTGCAGTGGGGGTGGTGTGTGAGGTGAGTTCGCGAGAACCACATAACTAGGGAGATAGAGGTTTTGGGGCGACGTTTTGTGTGTATGGGAAATATACACTCTAGATAGTGCGTGTGCTTGGGTAAGAGAGATAGCGGGAGAACTAGAGAGTGAGGGAAGAGATGTGTGCATGCCCGAGAGACAAAGTGATAGAGACCTATGTTGGGGTCCAGACTTTACAAGAGAGAGGGGTGTTAATGTGCTTGTGTGTTGGTGTTTGGGGGAGAGAACGACTTCTCTATGTGTGTGTGTGTGTGTGTGTGTGTGGTGGTGGGGGGGGGGTTGACTTCAGATAAAGAGTGAGGTGTCTATATTTTAGAGACTTTAGCGTAATTGAGATATTTTGCACTCATGGTTGATCCATTTGTTTCACAGTTTGTACTATGAGATTACGATACCTTTGAACATGCGTGATATACCTTGATGTACCAAAATTACAAACCTAAGATTCGAATTTTGGAATTCGACTCCATCATTAGCTTTTGTAATTCATTTAAATGGAGGTACATTTTTTAAGCCGGCATTTCGTGATTTCAAATTCATATATCAAACCTAGAGATATACACATACGGGCATGTTCAAACTTTATAATCATCCACTTTATTCATACACATACACATTTTTGCTTTTGTCATCATATTTAGGATAAACACATATGGAATTTCATTTGAATTGTACAGTATGATGGTATTTCCTTGTAGTAGCTCAATGATCCATATTTGAATTGAATGGACAATCTAAGTTTCGAGTTGGAGACATTGATTTTCAAAACATGCACTCTTTTTTTTGCGTGCAAAACAAACAAATTGTCGGCCATGATATCATAGTCGGCTGTACGAGAGCAGAATACATATAATTTTAGGCGCCAAAAGCTTTCAAACTTCCCGCTCACATCGAAATATCACGCGCCCGAAATTTTAACCCTGCGATATTCCTGTTTTACCCCTGCCACATGAACAGAAAAGGGCTGCTTAGGTAACTCCATTGTTTTCCCCTCTTTGCCCCCAACATTCTTCCCTAGAGCCCCTCCCCTTCCCCTCCCCGACCCCCCAACCATGGCAAGCCGCGGAATCTAGTCCTCCCCCGCAGCGGTGGACCTCACACCACGCCGGATCTACCTTCCGCACCTTGGAACCCCCAACTGCCAACTCACCACCTCACCGGAGCCGCTTCAGCGACTGGCTTGTCCACCGCTCCAGATCTCCTTGACCGCTGTCGGTGTCAAAACCGGCGGATCTGGGGTAGGGGGTCCCGAACTGTGCTTCTAGGCGGATGGTAACAGGAGACAAGGGAGACGATGTTTTTACCCAGGTTTGGGCCCTCTCGATGGAGGTAAAACCCTACTGCTGCTTGATTAATATTGATGATATGGGTAGTCCAAGACTTGATCTACCACGAGATTAGAGAGGCTAAACCCTAGAAGCTAGCCTATGGTATGATTTTTGTTCGTCCTATGGACTAAAACTCTCCAGTTTATATAGACACTGGAGAGGGCTAGGGTTACACAAAGTCGGTTACAATGGGAGGAGATCTTCATATCGAATCGCCAAGCTTGCCTTCCACGCCAAGGAAAGTCCTATCCGGACACGGGACAAAGTCTTCAATCTTGTATCTTCATAGTACGGGAGTCTGGCCAAAGGTCATAGTCCAGCTATCCGGACACCCCCTAATGCGGGACTCCCTCAGTAGCCCCTGAACCAGGCTTCAATGACGATGATTCCGGCGTGCAAATTTGTCTTCGGCATTGCAAGGCGGGTTCTTCTCCAAATCCCATGTACCTGTCGAATAGTGTCCGGCTTCCGGTGCATGCTGTACTCCTCAACTTCTATGCCCAATAATGACCATCTTCCACGTGTCAAACGAATGCGATAAGCCAGCGAAATTTTTCATTTACCCCCCTAGCCGCGTGAATGAGCTGCCCATAAAACAGACGGGGATTTAGATCCAGCCCACACCATCTTCCCTCCGCGAGCCTTTATTAGAGCGCCTTCGACAGAGATCCATTCCACCATGGCCGGTCGGTGCAGCTCCTCCTCTCGCCTCTCCAGCCCTCGGCCCGGAGACTGGGGGGGTGTTTCGTCCCGCATAGCGAGCTAGTAGTGCTTCAGTCCAAGGGGCTCCTTCCCCCAGAATATATAGTCCCGGTTCGAGCCGGGATTGCCACCTATAGCGACGGAGAGCAAGCGGAGAGCATCCCCAATCCCTCCCAAGGAGAGCGGGTGTGCCTAGTCCCTTATTTAATAAGAGGACTCGGATTTCCGATTCATCTATTTCTCCGAGGGCTACTGGAGTTCTACGACCTCCAGCTACACAACCTCACACCTGCCTCCATACTACATATCGCAGGCTTCGTGGCCCTCTTCAAGCTGTTCTTGGGCATCGAGGCCCATTTCGCGATGTGGAAGAAGTTGTTCTGCCTCGTGCCCCGCTCTCAGGAGGGGTCGATTTATCAAGTAGGAAGAGTCGAACTATGGTGCATCGCTGGGATCGGATATCTATCCGAAACCCCAAAGAGGGCGTCCGAGGACTGGCCTTAAGAATGGTTTTATATAGATGACGTCCCCCAGCCGGACCCTATACGGATCAGCCTCCCTGAGTTCAATAATGCTCCGTTGAAGAAGCGCCTAAGCTGGCGCCCGTGGAACCCTCCGAGGGAAACTGACAGGGACGTCCTTTACCTCATGAACCGGATAAGGTTGTTGGCTCATTCTGGACTGACCATGATCAAGGCCATGGCCACATGCATGACGCGGGGGGTGCAGCCGCTTCAGTACAGAGGCCACCCCATGTGGGATTTCAACGGGGAGGACGACGCCACCCGGTGCGGTCGTAAGGGGCCGGATTCGGCTGCCACTCGAATGAGAATTTTATCCGCTTTGTACATGGGAGAAGAAGAGGAATTCCTCCATGTCAACCCATAGAGCGGATTCTCCATGTACAATCCTCCAAGCTGGATGAGCGAACACTTTCACTTGCCTACCTGTTTTCAAATTCGCATGGTTGAGTACTTAGTCTAGCAATTGCAACGCAGGAGCTGCACCAGACTGTGAAGGAAATAAACAGCCCCCCTCGACAACCCAAGGACCCATAACGGGCCCTCGACCCGGACTCCCAAGTGGACCCGGACTTATGTGTGGAGCTAATTGATGGGGTGTTTCATAAATTGAGTAAGGACAACACCTTAGTGGCCATTACGGCCGATTATCCCGGACTACTTCCAGCCTCAAAGGTGACCGAGATCGAAGTCCCAGTACTCTTCAGAGGATCCATCCATGCTCATTTTGATAGTCGTAAACCAATAGTGTTTCGTTTTACAGGGGAAATCCTTGCGGCGGAGGGCCGAGCCCGCGGTGGGTAACCAACAAGGGCCGTCGAAGCCAGGCAGGATAACAAGAAGTGCGGACCGGATCGAGACTCCGGCGCAATGGTACGGCGCACAATTTTTACGTCTAGGGTTTATGCCCTCAAGTCGCGCTAACGCTCATGCTCTCCTCAGGAAAAAGAGCGCCCACCGGACTATATCCACCGGCCAGGCTTCAAGGCCGGATCCGGAAGCGGAGGCGAACATGGGGCGCGCACCAGACGTTCCTCCGACAGAGGATGCGGACGGGCTATCTGCTACCAATTCAGAGGTGGAGAGTGCCATGAACCACATGCGTCACCAGACTGTTCTTCGTGACGCATGTTTTCCCAAGAGGCGTTGGACGCCTTTAATATGGGAGATGCGTACCTCCGTGCCGCTCAAAATGGTCTAGCCAGAGCCACAGAGAAGTATGTGAAAAACATATGGGTGAGTAAATCTGATGATTATATATGTCAGTAGCCCCCAAGACTTGAAGCAGTTAAGATAACTGATTTAAGGATCATATGAAATGCAGGATCTTACAAAAAAGAATACGCAACTGTCCCAGGAGCTGGAAGAGTGCAAGGCCCAACTTGAGGCCGCACTGGATGCTTCAGAGAGTACCAAGGGGACGCCCTCAGGTAATATATGCTTCAAAAGATAATTCTGTTGAGACGTGTAGCATGTGTGCAATTCTGACAATAATAGTGCAGATAGGGCTAGAGTGAATCCGGACAAGCAACAACTCCTGCACCAGTTGAGGGCCGGCGAGAGCGTGCTGACGAGGGTGAGGCAGGAGAAGAACAAGCTTCAAGGCACCAACACCCAGCTGGGCGAGGAACTAAAGGATGTTCGTGCTCAGTTGTCTGATTCTGTAAAGGAGAATCGGCGACTTCGACGTGGCATTTTTAGTAAGTGCTTAAACGAATCTTCAAAAATGAGTTCGGCGAGGAAGTCGACTGATAGAGCTATGTCCGCAGGTATGCTGACAGGTCGGCCGGGTGAGGAAATTCCCGGTTCTGCGGGGGACCTTCTTCCCAAACTATTGCAGCTGCACGAACAAGTTCGGCAGGCGATGCAGGGCGTCGTCCAGGCTTTGTGGCCATCCCTCTCCTTGCCCGAAGGCCTTGGAGAGCTTGCTGAGAAGCTGAAGGGAGTGCGGCAGCGCTTCCAATTATGGAAGATATCGGCCTGCCGTCAAGGCGCCATTGAGGCCTAGGCCATGGTGAAGACGCGGTACAGAAGGCTGATCCAAACCACATGGCCAAGGTCAGCCCTATGGGGCCCGACGGGAAAGAGATCCCTGTCAGTTTAGTGTACGACCAGGTAGAGTTGGCCGCCAAGTAATCCCAACAGGACTGTAAATTAGACAGCCTGTTGGACGGTATTGAAGAAGAATATACCCAGTCAAATTGACTATGTAATTTAAAATGACATGTAGAATGCCTTCTATCCGGATTGTAGATCGTTTGTCATTGCAGACCTTTTCGCTTCGACCTCTGGACCCGATAGTCCGGAGTGTGTCCGAATACCCTCTCAGTTATGTATGAACCGGGACATGCATGGAGACAAGGAGTAGGGGTCATAAGTGCTTTAGCAGACAAGTGCCCAACTAGTTATGTTATATTACATGGTTAGTAAGAAACATCTTCCAGGGAGAATAGTTCCGATAAGGGTTCCTTTCCCTGGGAGGCATGCCCTAAAGTGCATGTCCGGACTGCAAAAAAGCAGAAAAACATCTGGGGGCAGAAAAATAAATAAGTGAAAAGTCATCTTTTATTTCACCAACTGAATATTCCCTTAAGAATGCTAGCTTTCGGCTTCACCCAGTCTGAGGTACACATCCGGCTGACCCGACAGCAACAATCGCAGAGGTGCTCCCTTTACCACCTAGCCGAACAAACAGGAATGCAGGGGTAAGCACAGGAGCCAGGCAACCCAGCTTGGCCAAAACTTAAGTCATATCGATGCATATAATGGTGCATAAAAGGTTCATGCGGAAGTATCACACATGTTTTGGGCATGAGGCCCGTGTATATAAACTTCTGATAAAGAAGCCCCCAGGTATAATGAGTGCGGGTGGCGCGTCAAGTATGTCCGAACAACGCGCAAGCAAGCCCTAAAGGCTTGGGGAAAAAAAGAGGGGAGGGAGTAGAGAAATAACAGGCAGCTAATGTGAAATAAATAAAAAAGGGGGACATAGGAAGGAAACAAACACAGAGTCCAGTGCTAGGTGTAGAATCTTCGTAGGCGTGCTGCGTTCCATGGGTTCGGCTCGAGTCGGTTGTCCGATGCATTTCGCAGACGGTACGCTCCACCAGTCAGGACTTGGTCGATTATGAAGGGACCCTCACACTTGGGCTTTAGTTTGTCCTTTTTCTTGTCCGGCAGGCGTAGAACTAGTTTGCCAACGTTATAAGTTTTGGCCCGTACTTCTCCGCTTTGATATCTTCGAGCGTGCTGTTGATAGAATGCGGAACGGGCTTTTGCCATGTCGCGCTCCTCCTCCAATGCGTCCAAGCTGTCCTGCCGATCGAGCTCGGCTTCTCTTTCTTCATACATTCGCACGCGAGGTGAGTCATGAATTATCTCGCAGGGCAGGACTGCCTCTGCGCCGTGTACCATAAAAATGGTGTGAATCCGGTAGTGCGATTCGGCGTGGTCCGCAGCCCCCAGAGTACGAAGTTGATCTCCTCTACCCAGTTCGAGTTAGATTCCTTGAGGGATCGCACCAATCTGGGTTTGATGCCGCTCATGATTAGACCGTTGGCTCGCTCGACTTGACCGTTAGTTTGTGTGTGATAGACTGAAGCGTAATCGAGCTTAATACCCATGATTTTGCACCAGAGTTTAACTTCATCGGCCATAAAGTTTGTGTTGTTGTCAGTAATGATGCTGTGAGGAACTCTCAATGAAAGCACCAATGTCGGTGTCAAAACCGGCGGATCTCGGGTAGGGGGTCCCGAACTGTGCTTCTAGGCGGATGGTAACAGGAGACAAGGGACACGATGTTTTTACCCAGGTTCGGGCCCTCTCGATGGAGGTAAAACCCTACTCCTGCTTGATTAATATTGATGATATGGGTAGTACAAGAGTTGATCTACCACGAGATCAGAGAGGCTAAACCCTAGAAGCTAGCCTATGGTATGATTGTTGTTAGTGCTATGGACTAAAACTCTCTGGTTTATATAGACACCGGAGAGGGCTAGGGTTACACAAAGTCGGTTACAATGGGAGGAAATCTTCATATCGAATCGCCAAGGTTGCCTTCCACGCCAAGGAAAGTCCTATCCAGACACGGGACAAAGTCTTCAATCTTGTATCTTCATAGTCCGGATGTCCGGCCAAAGGTCATAGTCCGGCTATCCGGACACTCCCTAATCCGGGACTCCCTCAACCGCCATCATGGTCCACCGCACAGGATCTGCTTAACTAGTGCCCTCCACCACAGCCTAGGCCCTTCACTGACTCCCTCGTCCGCCCCTTTGCTGGCCCTTCATACAAGCCCTCGTCCGACGCAACAGATCTGCCTCACCGAAAGTACTATACAACGTGCCCGCCGAAGCCCTCGTCCACTGCACCAGACCCACTCCACGGACGCCATATTCAACTCCACCGGCCCTGCTTTACCGACTCCGCAGCCTCATCAGGTTATTTCGATTTTTACTCCTTCGGTTTTTCTCTTTATCGTGCAACTATTCACTTACCACAGATGAGCTTTCTTGTATGTCGACAGGCGCCGCAACCGTAGCACCGGAGCAGCTTCAGCGACGGCGACAGCCGGCCCAAACTCATATGCAACATGAGCACCATCGACGATCCTTAGCTATCAAGTATGACAACGATACCCATACGCCGCCGAGAATCAGGTACTATTATCCAATGGCCGGCGCCTACGTTCACTTTCCTAGCATAAGCACCGCACCTTTGAATTTCTTCATGGCATCATTCAGTTTTTCATGAGACGCGTTATTCTGCTTGCACCTGTAGGGTCATACTTCTAGCAGTGAACATGTTACATGTGTTAAATTACATACTAGTGCACATATAGTTAGTATGCTTTAGTTTGTTTTGATGCCACCTATTGGTTCCATCAGACTCCTTAATGTTCTCTATGCTTAATTACACATCAGCAAACTAGCATGTGGTTCCGCTGCATTTTGTTTGTTTTACCCTACATTTTCTGATGCTTGCTATTACATCACTGCTCCGAGCCTCTATTCATTACTTGTTTGTGTGTTCTTGATATTCCCAAGTTTCATGACTAATTTGATGCTTCTATTAATTATGGAGCTGCCAACCCCATCAAGCAAAATATTTGTTCTTTTGGTGTTGGCACCTCGAACAAGCATAAAAAAAAGAGGGAAGCAGATATATTGTCGTGTATGCACAGACCCTTCTTTCATTAGTTTAGATGAACCATTGATGATCAATTTGGACAAGTGCATGCGATTAAAATTAATTTTACCTAAATAGATGGTGCAGAATAAACTACAACAACTAGATTTGCAACCACAGGATGCTGACGATATCTTCAAAGAACATTGCAAGAGCAGTTAGGCTTCACAACAACATATGGTAAGCCAGTGTGTTTTAGTACATGTTATATGTAATGCGAGTGGGCTGCTTTCTTGGCTTGTGCCCTCAACGTGTAATCCTACAGAATTACAAATAGTTCAGTTGTCTGCTTTGCTATATTGCTTGATTCGAATGCTTGTTTGTTGTTACGTTATACCTGAGTTGGCCGGTATGTCAGCAGTGCCTGCTGTACTATCGTAAAGAAATTCATGCCTATTTCATTTGAGTCCTTATCTTTTCCTCTCAACTTCATCACAAGACTGTCTTCGTAGTTTATATGAGGCCACACTGTTAAGTGCTTTCTCAGATTATTTCAACTGCTTAGATGCCTTGGCAACTTAAATATAGCGGTTGTACACTCCCTTTCAACTTTCATCTTACCATTTTAATTTCTTTTCGGCTGATGCTGCTTCGGACCATTTAAATATCATTTGCAATGCTCGGCAATAATTCATCCGTCGTTTACCATGTAAGCTTACTGCCTGGATCATACGATAACTATCTCTTACTTATGTCCAGTGGAAACCTTTAAGGATGCCGTTCACACTAGGACACAATGTACAACCCCAGAATCTATTTGTGGAAGCAGTGCGCCATCCATGTTACCAGATGGTAGCAGTTCAGAGGCAACACCGCTGGAGAGCAGTCTGAGCACATATATTATAGTGCTTGAGGCTTTACTAGAGGCAGAAAGAGATGGTGTGGCTTCCATGAGTGAGGTAATCTTTATCTTGAGGCTGGAAATTATGGAATTAGCGGCACGCATTATGCAAGCAACCCAAGAATTGGAGGAAGTAAGAATGTTGCATTTGAGGACGGAGGAGGTCCTGCTGGTTCTGCTATCTAAAGCCCAAGGTAATCACGGTTCTTCTTTAGATACCAGTTGAAATTGTCATTAGATTATTGTACTTGCATGTTGTGTCATGTCTCTGAATGGATTATGTTGCCAGACCCCCTATGTTGTCCGGAATTCCATGTTGTCCATGTGTTGTAATGATCCGATTTTATTAGGCGAGGTAATCCTCAGTACTTGTATGATTGACATAAGGTGAATTGTTTTTCGTGTGAGCATATTGTATAGGATGAAGTAACTGTTTGAATGAGAGTGTATCCAACCTACTAAATTCGAAGGTCACATTATTTCTAAATCATAATCATATATAAAGATGGAACAAATCTTTGTTGTGGTTTTTGAAGAAATAAATAACAAAACATATAATTATCTGTGGATATTCGTAATCGAATACAAACTGGATTTGAATTTAGTTTGCCAAGTCCCAGGGCAAACGTGAATGCTAATTCTCCCAAGTTTTGAACAAAGCAGCTAAACACCCACTATAATTTGTGGGTTGACCGAAACAAGTGTTTGCGAGATGGAAATTACTGTCTACCCCTTAACCTTGACATCCTTATCGACCGGATTTACAATGCTGTCGATAGGCGTAGACTTGTAACTTCAATCAGACGTGACACGGCGGCCTCTGAGCCCATTTAGACACGGTGGCGCCAAACGTGGGTGGCAAAACACATTTGGATTCAAGCTCGTCCGAAAGACATGTGTCTCTTCCACCATTTCCCCATTCATACATGATGGGCAGCAAAACAAACCCTCCTTGTCCGAAATCGATGTAGGCTAATATTTTAAATAGGGGCAGATGTGTAACTTCCATCAGACATGACACAACCGCCCTACCTGTCAGCCCCATTCATACACCGTGGGCGCCAACCGTGGGCGGCAAAACACCCTCTCCTCGCCCGAAATAGTTACTGGCAAATATTTGGGAGATGCGAGATTACCGTCCTATCCCCAACCGACGCAATGTCTGAAATTTTAAACGGGGGATAAGTTCATAACTTTCCCCCATTTCAGAGAAGCGCGTCCGAAAGTTTGAGATCCCCCCTCCCCTCCATTTGCCCATTCATACACCGTCAGCGGCACAACAACCTCCGCACTGCGGCCAACCTCCTCCGTCCGCCGCCCCATCCTCCACCTTGCTGGAGCCGCTACCCCTACCCTGTCGTCCACTTCAAGAGATGGACGTCTCTCATCCACGGCGCTAGACCAGGATCCTTTCATCGCCCCCTCTCGCTTCATCGGCGCTGGTGTCCACCTTGCCGTTGCTGCTCCTATGACCGCCTCGTCCACGGCAACCGGATATATCCCCCGACCCGGCTGTCTGCCATCTAAAGTCTTCTTCCCCACCGCCGATAGACATCGCACCCGCAGCACCCTCAACATATCAGCATAGGCCTACACGGCGTCACAAGAGAGGTGGTACTCTTCCATATGTGCTTAAGTTATTGATCTCACCCGGAAAATAGATCGTAATTTGTTTACTGTACTTTTCTTGTCCGTACCAAATCGTAGTGGCTAGTTGAATGCAAACATTGGTTGCGAAGTAGGTTTGTCCGGTTTGCACCTTCAGATCCGCCATGGCATGGGCACTATACTCGTAAAGCTTATGGTTCCCCCCTTTATATTCACTACCATCATCGTAGGTGCTTCGTCTCGTGCTAGCACTGCTCCTCAAGACCTCAACCCAAAGCTTACGTGTTGAACTACGAATCTGATATGATGCTCATATCACTATAACAGAGAACGTTTAATTGGTCACCTAATGTTCCTATATTCGTTTCGAAAAGCATGTGCGCCACCCACTGGTCCAGCTAGTTCCACTTTCCTGATTTTTCTCTTGATGCTTAGGGTTTTCCCCTTTTGTCTACTCTACTATGATCTCCGTAGGTGCTTTCTGTCGTACTAGCATTACTCCACCCTTCAAGCTAAACAACACAACACTCAGAATTCGAAAGCTTAGTTCTTCAAATATGATTGTGATATGATACTCATATTAGTTAACCGACACATTTAATTGGTTAGCTAAAGGTCCCACTTGAGTTTCCAAATGCATGTCGCGACATATAGAGAGACAGCATAATTACATTTCTTTGTCACTTGTTGACTGTACTTTCTTGTCCATACCAAATCTTAGTTGTTATTTCAAAGCAACATCGGTTGCTAACTACCCTTTGCGCGGTTTACAGCTTCAGATATGCCATCCCACTGCCACGGTCAACACTGTACTGATCATGCTCATGTTTTCCCCATTTTATGATGACCACAATCAACCTACGTGGTTCGTGTCGTCATAGCACTACTCCACCCATCGAGCTAAACAAGCTTAGTTGTACAAATTCATATCTGATATTATTGTTGATATTAGTAAAACTGAGAGATGTTTAATTGGTTAGCTAAATGTTCCTACTTTAGTTTCGAAATGCATGTGAGCCACATATGGAGAGACCGAAAAGAATAGTATTTCTCTGTGCACTCTGGTTCAGCATGGGTGGCCAACCGACATTGTATTGAAATACTTGTAATATCTTCAATCTGCTTGCTCTTCTGCTCTTCTTTAAGATGATACTCTTCTCTTTCGGTCGATTGGTCAGGTCGAGTTGTTATCCCTTAGTATATTTTGTATCTGTCAGGTCAGGCCGACTTGTTCTTGTTTACTATATGTTGAAGCTATCAACTGCTCTCTTTTCTTTTCTGCTTCCCTCGAGGCAGACTCTGAAATACCGTTGCATAAAAATACAATAGTGAGAGTATGGGTGAAGTGTGTGCAGAACTAGTGCACTGTAAAAGTAGCAGATAGCAGGTGGCTGAAATATAAATGACAGGAGACATATGATAGCTCTACAACATTGCATGGCAAACAAAATTAGATTCTACTCCGTATGATTTTGTAATATATGAGCACATGAAATGCAGGTACTCCTCCAGCACACCACCACATGTGGTCATATCTAAGATAACAGTCGACTGAAAATAAATAGGTCAGTCGATTTTTTAATGAACCGTCCGATCTATAAGGAATGGGCAGATGGCCTTCGTCTACCTCCCGCCAGTCATTGCTGACGATCTTTCTCGAACCGCCAGCGACCACCGACCCAGACCCCTGCCTCCGCCGCCCTGCCCTCCCCTCGACCTCACACCACCACCGTGCTTGGCAGCGCCACCAGGCCATCCCTTTAATCCCGGCTGACCTCAAGCGTCCAGATCGGGTGCTAGTAGCTCTAGGCCGCACACGACCCTAAGATAAACACCAAGGCACTGCTTCCCCGGCGTAATAGGCGTACTAGCGCCTATTACGCTGGGGAATGCTTCCGTTAATTGGGAATCAACTGGCCAAAAATTGAAATTCAGGGGGACGACGGACCTCTAGCTAAGGTGAAATAGTATATGAGGAGAAACCTTGTGCATCGCGAGTTACTAGGAACATCTAGTATGAAGAAGAATCGGTCAACTAGTCTCTTCTGTGGGATGAATACCGTGCAAGAAGACACGTAAGATTTGCACGAATAAGGGAAGAGGAGTACCCGTATCGGTTGCCAATGTGGTGTCGATATGTCGCGGCGATCTTCTTGTTTTTTCCGGGGGAACCAATGTTTTGGGGAGCCGTGGTTCCTTGGACAAAGCCTTGGCCAAATTGTTGACTGTGTTGCCATGGTCATATATCGGCGGAGGGGAAGAAGATCCGAGGGGGCGAAGGACAGCGTAGCAGGAACAGCTCTGGTGCGGTGGACAGTCACGAAGTTGGAGCGGCAGCGGTGAGGCGCAGGACGGCGTGGTTGAACTGGCTCGGGTACAGACTGCTCGGCGTCGTCTTCAACTACTAGCTGTGGAGGGCGTTGCGGTTGAGGTTGCGGTGGATGCCGACATCGGGGAATTGGCTCCGGCATGATGAAGGAGGGCGGCGGTTGCTGGGTGGGATGGGGTGGCGGACGGAGGATGCCGGGGTTTCACGGCTGGTGGAGAGGTAGTTTTAGCGCCCACGGAGTATGAATGGGGA
>NC_041391.1:118868277-118882610 GCF_002162155.2 Triticum dicoccoides | reverse complement strand
ACCATGTTTCGGTCTGGGACGCCCTTGTTTTTGGCTTTTTTGAACAGGAGATGGGACACGCTTGTTTGAAATTTGGGGTAAGTACAAACTTTGCCCCCCTCTTAAATTTTGGACCTACTGCGGATCGGGGGTAGGATGGTAATCCCATGTGTCCCAAATAGTGGGCGGGAGCGATTTCGGCCGCTTGCATGTGTGCTTAGGTGGCCATTGTGTACGAATGTTTTTCAGAGGCGGTTGCGTGGCGTCTAGATGAAGCTACAAACCTACCCCGGTTTAGACCTTTAGGCGACGGGCCGGTAGGTTTCATGGGTCAGAGTTATTAGAAAAGTAATTTCCTTGTACTACCAAACATTGGTCTCACGCGGTTTCGGGCGAGTAGAGACTCTTTGGGCGCTTCATTCGAAATTTTGAAACACAAGCATTCACGTTTAGAGTACTCTTGAACTATGAGGATTGACCTAAATAGACAACATTATATTTGACCTTGTATGTTTGAAAACCTCACTAAATTATCCGCTTCTTTTTGAAATTTTGAAACTTGAAAATCCTATAACTACGATTATTTTGGAATTGAGGAGCTAAATTTGAATCTATTTTGTACACGACTACATATGCTATTATGTACAAAATCAGAGCAAAGATTGGTGCCCCCATAATTTAGGTATGATTTACAAATGCCATGATATCAAATTCAAATAATTGAATGGACTTCATGTTGAATTCGATTTTTTAGACCACCTTAAGTTGAATTCAAATGTATTCTAGTTCATAGGTAGCTATTTATAATGTTCATTGTGTAACTTCCGTATGTATAATGTGCTTTACATACAAAACATGAACTATACTCACATTTATATTCGATTGCTAAAGCGATGCATTGTCTGGAGTTCAAAATACTAACTATGTGGATCAATTTTGTCGAATAATAACATAGACATGCTCAAATTCAATAGAATCTAGATGTCTGATGGATCAATGACCGTTCCTTACATGAATTGCAAATATCATGATCCCATCCTAATATCTGGATAAAATTTATATCTTCAATCGATGTGTACAACAGTCTTTTACGTGTAGTTTCACTCGCCATCGGTGGTCTCTCACACAAGCTCACACACACTCTCCCGATGTGTCTTTCTCGCACACATGCTCTAGATATAACCCTCCCTCCCTCTCGTAACCATTTACAACTGTTTTCACTAACCTTTATCACAAGCACTCTTCCTATCGCAAGCATACACACGCACAATCCCCAACGACCCTTTCTATATACATGGACCTGCCTACGTGTCTCATGTATGCACATTATCTTTAGGCCTGTCTCTCACGCATTGTCTCACACCTCTCTTCCTAATCGATGAGTATGATTCGAGCAGAGCATTCTGTAGGATGCCCCTTAAAGTTAGGTTGGATGAATAGTAATATTAGAGATAAAGGGGCTACCTTAGTCCGAGAACCTAGGGTTAGAAATCCTAGCCGGCTATGTCAATGGACACAGAGTCCTTCACAATTCCACTATCTTTGTCTTGTACGACTAGTCATCCATGGGTCTTCCTAAATGCGTCACGGGCCGACCAATGGGGCGCAGGACGAAACTGAATGAAGGGCCTCACCTCGACCCACCGGACCTCACGCGGTGACACACCCTCTGCCCCCACATCTCATTATTTTCTCACACCCACACATACCAACACAAACACTACCACATACACACACACAAAACATTTCTCCTGGTGCCTCTATCCCCTCCCCCCTTGCTTATACACACTCAAGGGAAGGGAATCTCTCGTCGTGACGTGATATTCGTCTCTCTCTCTGTAGACCACTCTCATTTCTCGTGCTATCTCTCCCACACACACCCCCCACCCCCTGCCGGCCCCTCTATCCATGCCTCTCTCGAATACGTAATACATACACATACCTCTCTAGGCCCTGCCAAATGCATCAACTACACATTCACACATGTTACATCATGTACCACATTGATCTAAAAAGCCCCTTCTTCACGTTTATTTTGCATACAACATTCCTTTTGAATGAAGTGTGGCCAACAGACTATTTTAGAGTTTCTACGTATATACAACATTACAGAGTTATATGGAGGAGTACGAATGCTAATTTGCATTGCATGGTGCCCACAATGATATTTATTCCGCACTATGAATTTGTATATTTCTATACTATATACAAAGTTAGTCATAATAAAGAGAAATGAAGAGCATCTCTCTCTCCATCGCATACCCCCCCTGTACGCCCCTTCCACATATGCACACAAACTATTTCTAGGTGCTCTAAAAGTAAGCCCCCAACACATTCACGCATGTTTCATCTTTCTCTCACGATATATACAATGACGATCATTACAGTCACCATTTACGTTTAGTGGTTATTATACAGTCACAGGCTCACCGTACAACTGTGTATTTGCTCAAGACATGACTAGTTGACCAGTTAAACACTCCACGTGGCACCTCTAGTGTTGCATCACATTATCTCACTACCATTGTGCCCACCTGGCATGTTACATCACATTATCTCTACTCTACATCTACACTCTTATAAAATACACTTAAAATACACTCTTATAAAAAAGAGAGTTGGTGATGATGGTGTGCCTGCCATCCTGCAATATAGGCCGTCCGATTTATATCTGACGGATAGGAAAGAAACTATGGCAGTTTTGCAAAAAGGTACCCACACACCTCTCCACATTTGCAAATAAGGCCTTCCCTTGTTCATCCTTTTCTCTCACAAGATAAACTAGTCATACAAATGCATCTTGATGTTACGTGCAACGCACGGGAATCTTGCTAGTAAGAATGAAAACAAACGACAAAAATATATTTGGACGGCGGTTCAAAGTCATGACCGCGGGCATAGTGGACACGGTGGCCTTGTATTGGTACGATGAGCCATCTGTTTTAAGTTTTAACACACAGGAGCTGGTGTGGTGATTATACACACACGCATGCATGCACACGAACTACATGCACGCAACACTCACACAAACACATGCACCCACGCACGCACGCAACACTCACACGTACACATGCAGCCACGCACGTACGCAACACTCACACGCACACACACACATGCATGAATGCACACACCAGTACACCACACCACCAACACACACTCTCACACTCAAGTGCTCAACCTACACGTGCATGCGCACGCATCAGGCCCTAACATACACATACACAACCACATGATTCCACCGCACGGGTTGGAGTCTTGTCGCGTCTGCGTAAATTTGTGTTTATCTGACCTTTTCCCTATGCAAACTGACAGGTGGGACCCACAAGGAACGTGGTCAATTTAACTAGTCAACATGGCGCCACACAGACTATTTGGCCGGTCAACAGAGTGCAATCCGATGCTGAACCATGAGCAAGTGACCGTATAATCACCGCAAAACGTATATAGTGACCATAATCAGCTTATTCTGAAGTTCGGTGACCGTATTACACTTTTCTCTCTGTAGGCCCTCCAATACTACATCTCTACACGTTCTCGCATGTTACATCTAACTAGCAAGATGCCCATGCATTGCACGAAACATCAAGATGCATTTGTATGAGTAGTTTATCTTGTGGGAGAAAAGGATGAACGAGGGAAGGCCTTATTTGCAAATGTTGAGTGGGTGTGGGTATCTTTTTGCAAAATTTCCATTTTTCCTTCCTATCCGTCAGATATAAATCGGACAGCTTATATTGTAGGATGGCAGGCACACCATCATCACCAACTCTGTTTTTTATAAGAGTAGAGATAAGTAGACACAACTATGCAATACAACACTACTACTACACTCTAACACAATAAATCATATGTGTTTTTAGTTTTACTAGATATCATATTGTTACTTAATTATTCAGTTGCATACATTAAAATTGCCTTTGAAATGTATGGCCAGTATCATCTACCGCGCGGGAAAAATCCCGCCCTTTCCTGTTTCATCGGGTTTGTATCGATGGATCATGCGAAACAGCAAAATATAGTACTATACAGTACAAGTGATAGTTCACTGGGCCGTCCTGTCGTGTACTCCTCCGTCGTAAGAGTGGAGCGCTTGCTTTTATAAATCTTCTAGTCCCTTTCGCCGACATGTGCGACATCAAGCTACCGGGTCCACGTGCCATACCGGAATATAGTCCAGAGCAGCCGGGGTGAAGCACCCCAGTCATGGCGCCGGCATAGTAATGAGCAATGAGGCGTCAAATCACAAAGTTGCACCTTTCCTGTAGTTAAGTTGGGGGGACGAAGTAATAATGCTAAAAAATAAGTTGGAGGGACAAAGCAACCATCATTTCACTCGTTGCTGAATCCGCTTCTCCCTCACCTTCTTCAACTTAACCATGTGTTGCTTCTGTCGTTGTTCTGCCTCATGTGGGACGCGTATCGGCTTGGTAAAGCACTGACACGTGGGACCGCATGTTAGCAAACCGCCTGGACAACCTCCTCTAAAAATAAGAAACCTCCCCCGCCATCCGCGCGGCAAAATCACCTCCTTTTTACTAATCTTGATTCTATAATTTTTTAGATCAATATAATTAAGATTTTTGTAGATAGCACACATGAGCAAAACCAATGGTACGGTTAAGGGCATCCACAATGTGTAGCCAAATGTCAAAAATAGCTTTTGGCATCATGGTAACCATTGTGGATGGTGTTGCCAAATCCAAAAAGATGGAACCGAAGCTGACTGATTGATTGATTGAAGGAAATAGAAAAATGCAACATCTCTCCTCTTTCTCCCATGCTTGGACGCATGTAGTACAATATAGAGCACAAAGTCTACTCCCTTTTCCCTTCGATCACAAATCACAAAGCAGTGAGGCGTCAAATCACAAAAGCACGGACGAAGCAACCATCATTTCACTATTCACTGACTCCGCTTCTCCATCATTTTCTTCGAGAAACCATCTCACCGCAATAAGGTGGATGGACGACGCTATTGTGTACTAGTAGTACTAGTACATTTATGCATCCTTTGGTTCAACGGACTTCTTGCATGCAAATAAGGCTGTTGTCTCGTCTTGCAGGCGCACTTGCGAACAACTTATCGTGGTCTCCCTCAAGGCCTCAATGGTGTTCTCCGTTGAACGCACTTCGCCAAACCACAACGTTCGAGATATCGTCGACATCACCGCAATGGGGAAGGAAGTCAAATATAGTTAGTACCTCCATTTTTTTTGTACACAAGGCCAGTATATCAAAATTACAATTTGCAAAAGGCCATTAACACTAATCGAGGCAAAATTGATGGGGTTTGCCTCGTACTAGCAACCAGGGACATTAATATCCCCTGCATGCATGCAGAAGTGAGAAGGTTGGTTTTCATGGCGCTGCATTAATCAAGCGATGAGGAGTGAGATGGTAAGCTCTTTGGTCTTTGGAGAAAAAAATACGCATTAATTGACACGTAAAACGAGGATTTGTATTGATTAAATACCGTGAAGGAAAACCCCGCCTTTCCTATTTAACACTTGTACTCCAGTACGTCCTGTTTGGGTCTAGGCCTTGCATTGCCATACTTCGCCACACATTTTTGCAAGCTTGCCTAAAGTTTTCAAATGAGAAGAAGGTACACTTGCGCACGGCTGTCGCAGTCCCACCGCACCCTCACACGGTTGCTCCTGCACGCCGCGGTCGCGCCGAACCCTCACATAGTCGCTCCTGCACGCCGCAAACCCAACCAAGGAAACGACCCCTCACTGACACGCGCTGTCACATGTGAACAAACCAAACTCAGCCATCCTACTGCTGACACATAATTTTCGTTCATAGAGTATGTTTATCCAACCGCATGTTGGGGAGTATCCGTACGGCCCGTGCGGTGGTCTGTTGGATGTTGGGGAAGAAGAAGATGTGAGGAAGAAGGGTTAGGAGACGTAGGATATTCATCCAACCGCCTAAAATGGTAGACTAACCCAAGTCAGGTGACTTGCATAACAAACATATGTTTTTACACAGCAAAAGATCCATAAAAACAACAATGTAAAGACAAACTATCACTGCTCGCGGAACGAGACGGCCTCGTCATCTTTGGGTGCCGGCATGAACCAGCCATAGCAGCCGACGTGTGTCTCCGCACCGGCGTTGTCCTCGGCCTCCAGCTACTCATTCACGCGGAGCGTGCGGGCGCTCTGCACGGACGATAGCACAGCACGGTTCAAGTTGAGGACGTCCGGTTCCACCTACAGGAGGGCCTCGATGGCAGCGGCATCCACGCACTCTGCGTCGAGTTGAGCCTCCGCCGCCCGGTTCAAGTCCAGGACATCCGGTTCCACCTGCAGGAGGCCGTCGATGAGAGCAGCATCCGTGCACTCCGCGTCGAGTTGAGTCTCTGCCGCCCGGTTCAAGTCCAGGACATCCGGTTCCGCCGGCAGGAGGTCTTCGACGGCAGCAGCATCCGCGCGCTCTGCCTCAAGTTGAGCCTCCGCCGACTAGTTCACATCCACGACATGAGGTTCGCCTGTAGGAGAGCCTCGATGGCAGCGGCATGCGCGCTCCGTGTCGAGTTGAGCCTCTGCCTCCCGGTCCCCCTTTAGTATCGCCATGTTGAACCGCTGGTCCACCTGCACCATGGGGGACTCGGACGCCGACACGAAGTCGACGTCCATCGTCTCATACCCATTGGGGGTCTTCTGCGCCACGACCTCCTCCATGAACATTGGATCGGCTTCCTCCTCCTCGTAGCTAGGCTCCAGAGAACTCGGGGATTGGCCTGCCGCAAAGCGATCTTGGGAACAGAGGTCTGTGGTGCCAACTGCCACCGCAATTTTTGCATGGCGCTCCATCGTCAGCACCTTGTAGTAAGTGATCTTGCGGCGCACCATGGCTTTCCGACGAACTAGGGGACGCTTGATGCGGGCTAGGGGATCGAAAGCTGGGGGAATGGGCTGGAGATTAGGTGTGGTTTTAGGGCAGTGTCTGGCGTAGGTCGAGCAACGAAGGTTCTGGTGTGAATAGTGGTTCCGCTGACGAGCGGTCAATCGGTTTTGACTGTACATTGCTCTTGTCGCGTTCGCATTGCAGCCCGGCACGGTGGACCCTTCACGTCGCTCACTGAATGGAACGCGCTTCGTCTGGCGTTTTCTGCTTGCTTGTGGGACCACAGTTGTGAGCAAACCGACGTCCCTCCCCCTCCCCCACCCGCGTCATTTATTATACTACCACTCCCTCCATTTTATGCGGAGTAAATAAAAACAGAGGGAGTATACTATGGATGAGGATCCCCTGACGTGGCCGAACCCTTTGAGTAACTGACATGCGGGGCCTGGCAAGCATGCGGTCTGCCAGTAAGTGACCGAAAGGGAGGGTAAGGCAGGGATACCTACGTCAAAGGATCCACTTCCACTACTACTCCCTCCTTCCATTTACTATACAGGGCCTAATGCGTTTTTCCAAGCTAACTTTGACCAAATGTTAGAGTAATAATATATGACATGCAGCTTACACAAAGCAAACGGTCAAATTCGTACGTGAAAGGAGTTTCCAATGATATAATTTTAACATTATACATCTCATGTACTATTAATCTTGTCAATAGTCAAATGCGGTTTTAAAAACGCATTAGAGCACGGTTAATAATATAGCCAGTCGATGGCCATGAGGGACTGCCATGTCATCTATAGCCATCATCTATTATATGCACTCATACGGTAGTGTGGTCTATAAGGTTGGCTACTTTCCGCAAAAAAAGGTTAGCTATTGTATTAGTACTTTTTTCCATCTCCACTCTATCTCTTTCTTCACATTTATTGTATTTAACTAGGAATGCGTATATAGCTAGGCTCTTGCATGAGAGCTCACTCCACTTACGTTTTCACATATCTCTCCTCCACATAGGCCCTATACAAATGGAAGGAGGGAGAACTACTATGAGCACTGCATACTCTAGTACAAATGTTGTCAGTACTCCACATGTACTATTGGACAGGGAGCTTAAAAAAGTGACTATTGGACTGGCCATATGTGGCGAAATCCTAGTAGGAAGAGCATGCGCGAGAACAAGCACAGTCACGTGGTTGAAAACAAATTGGAAACCATCTCAAGTACAAATCTAGGAGTACGTACGAATCTAACAATATTGATTGGGCGTTGTTGAATGTTGATACTTTTTTGATCAAAGTAGAGATACTTTGACTACACATAAAACTTATATGTAGACTACAAATGATAGGAGGCAGTATATTGTACGTTCAAAAACAAAACGAACATTGAATACCCTTTATGTATGATTTACGGATGCTATGATCACCGGTTCAAAATTTTGAATCCGCCTTAGGTATCACGTGCCCTCACTCGTTCTCTCTCGATTTCATCTCTGGGTCCAGAGATCGATTGAAAGAGGACTAGGGTGGGTACATGTGAATGATACTCGGCGGAATGTTCAAATGAGGCATGCGGGATGATGTACTCGACCGGAGGGCGACACGATCGACGGAGAAGAGGGTTGGAGAGGAATGAGAAATAAGCAAACACCACATGATTATACTTGAACGGCTTGAATAAACAACAAGTTGTCTCGCTTGGACTACATAGTGAAAGGCCTAATGCACAACACGAAGCACTGATGCTCGAATATGGTCGGGAAAACAGGGAAACCGACATGTGGGGCACACCCGTCGGGAGGACATAGCGCAAACTAGACCAATGGATAAGCTGGCCCATGAACTCCTTGCCAACCGACAACCGTTCATGTGGGTCGTTGGGGCCAACAACGTGGCGCAGCTCCAGCACCGCCTCTGGACACGGTGACTGTGGTCAGCGACACGCTCATATTGTCGCTAGACACGGTCGGTTTCAGTGTGCAGAGGGTGGCGTTAGTGTTGTGGCACGACCAACAGTATCTTTTGTTTATGTCCAAGGTTGCCCCATCAAAGCATTGGGTAGCCAAAATTTTGGTTGAGGTATTGGTTGCCCATGATTTGGCCGACATTGGCAAGAAAAATGAACTAGAGTTGGCTAGAGTTCATGGCATGCCAAAAAAATGGCAACCATCCAAACAAAGACCAATCTTTGGGTCATGACCAAAAGTTTGGTAAGGTGCACTTTGGCCACAATCCAAACACACCCCAACACCCGGCTCCTCGAGGATGCACGGGGCGCCGCGACACACCCACGGAGTGGTGTAGCGCGACCAACTGCATCCTTAGGACCTAAGACCATGCCGGGTCGTCTTGCCTTTTCAATGACATGCAGGGATCGCATGTGAGCAAAGGGCATCTCCAATGTTGCCACGCCCACAGCTGACTAACCTGGCACCCCAAAACCTCGTCGCTCGCGCCATCGCGCGGTTCGTTTCCAGCCGGCGCCACCTGCTCGCATTCATGCCATCCATTCGTATGTCGTCGTTAAGAGGCTCGGTGCCCGAGGAACTAACTCCGGTGAGTTAATGACCCACCCGGACGCTTGGCCCCACCGGAATGCGCAACTTAAAGCTGCAATGCCCAGCTAACCTCCACACCATAGCACATCATCCTCCTACCTGGCACCACATCCTCCATGACCGCAAGTGTGAACGCTCTGTGGGAGAGCTTTTCGTCGGGGATGAAGCTCGAGGTCGCCGCCCTCGCTGAAGTCGCCTCTCACGACGCAATAGCAGCGTAGCCGAACGCGGACACGACCGCACAAGCGGTGGCCATGCTGGCGGCTGATTACACGAGCACCGTCAGCCACACGTCCTACTTGCGGCTGTCCAATGTCCGGCACCGCCAAGGTCGGGGACTCCTCCGAGGATGAGTAGGGAATGGGAGGCGGCAGGGCCTGGTGTGCCAACTGGCCGGTCCGTGTCCCGTGTTCTACTCTTCCTTGCCGGCGACCACACCTTCACTTCACGGGTCATGAACCCCGCCCTCGTACATAGAGATCGAAGATGGAGGACGTCGGTCACCGCCGTAGATTAGGTTTAGGGTCGGGTTTCTTTTATTTTTCTGTCCAGTAAAGGTTCAAAATATAATGAAAATCTGCCGTGTTTGCATTAATCTCGGCCGGTGTATATGAACTTTCACAATATAGTATATTGTAGGAGTACTAGCAATATGCCCGTGCGTTGCACGGAAGATCAAGATCTTGTGGGAGAAACAGATGAACAAGGAGTGCGGGTAAATTTTCATAGTTTCCTTCCTATCCGTTAGATATAGATCGGACGACCTATATTGCAGGATGACAGGCACACCATCATCACCAACTCTACTTTTTATGGAACCGAGACAAATCTAACATGCGAAGTAAAATAAACACATAGGGTCTATACATACACAATATATCCTAGGCACTCCAATAGTACGTCCACTACACATTCACGCATTTCACATCTTTCTACATCTATGGGAACCTACGAAAGGATTACCGTAAATTGTCTGTGTCTCCTCCCCTGATTTTCATGGTGGTGGGCCCCTCCCTCCCCCCAATCTACAATCAACAGCTCACACGTTTCACATTACTTTAGTTACGTAACTGGGATTACGTAGGTGTAGCATTACTCGTCCTAAAAAACCCAACTAAGCCAACCTCCCAGCATATCGCGCGGGAAAAGACCAGGCCGCGCCGGATTACCGGATTACTAGTACTCTAGTAGTAGTATCGATGGATCGCGCGAAGCAACACATTTTTTCTTGAGGAGGCGAAGTACCTAGTTTAAAAGGAAAAAAGGCTGTACACTCACAGCACTCTTGTCGCGGTCGCATTGCACCTCACACAGGTTCGGTCCTGCACACGGCTCACGCAAACGGAACGCGCTTCAACTTGCCTCTTCACTAACACGTGGGACTACACTTGGAGAAACCGACAATGCGCCAAACTCCCCCCGCCCACCGCACAAAAATCCTCCCCCCCACCCCACCCAAAAATTCCCCCCAAATCCGATTCAACCGCCCTGTGGCCAACTAGCCAATAGTATTCCCCAAACCCCCATCCCCCCGTCCCCCTCCACTCCATTCGCTCCGCCAAAGCCGCCCTCCTTGCTGCACCGATACGTTGGCGCCACGGTTCGTCGAGGGGACGCACGGCAATCCTCTCGCTCCCACAGTACGCTCTCGTAGACTCCCGTCCTCTAGCCGCGCCGCCACTGCTGGCTACGTTCTTGTGGAGGCGCACGGCGGTCAGCGCCGCCAACGCTGGCGACGTTCGTGTGGATACGCACGGTGGTCAGCTTCTCCCATGGTACGCGCATTCTAGAATGAGGCCCAATTCATGTCGGTGTAGCGCTGAGTGTTAGCTAATAGACGATGTTAATCTCACTGTTTGCCGAAGTAGTTTATAGTCAATATGACCTGCATAAGAAGCTTCCTTGCCCTGTTCTGCACTCAATCTGCTTAGATGAGATGGCATGCCAAGGCCGATTAGTTGCTAAAATATTCTTCCATATATTTATTGTGACGTAGATTGTCATGGTCTAGTAGCCAATCTGTTAGGTGAAATAGCTCTACTCCGTTTTATACTCGATCTTTGTTTATGCAATGGCCTTCAATAGTTTGATGGGTGTGTGCTCGGCCTCATTGAGTGTTGAAACAGCCTGCCATAATTTAGCACTCAAATCTGTGTACTGAATTAGCTTTACATATATTTCGTTACTTAGATCTGCTCGTCCAAATATCTTGCCATAGCATTAGACATCGACCTAGGTATTATTTTCTGGACTTCATAAAAAAGCATATATGTTTTTCATGTAATATCTAGTAGAAGAACTAATTTGTATGTCTAAGAGATGGACAGGACTTGGATAACTTCTGCTCGAGGATTCTCTGCTGCATATGTCGAGGGGGTTGAAAACTTCATGAACTTTATCAGAGCTGGGTACGGTGGTCCGAAATCAGATGTGCTCTGCCCGTGTAGCAGTTGTATGAATTTAGTTACAAGACCCCAGTCAACTGTGCAAAATCATCTATACTTGTATGGGATGTCGGTCACATATACTAGGTGGGTTCACCATGGTGAAACTGTGAACGTCAATGTTATTGACTACGTGGAAGCAGCAGATCACCATCTTGATCTGCCTGATGCTCAGGTGGAAGAGGGGGATGAGGTGGTGGTGGCGGAGCCAGTGAGTTTGACCAACATTGAAACAATGCTACGAAATGCTCGTGCATTCCGTGAACTTTCACCTGCAGAAGAAAAATGGTGGGCCCGCATGTTGGAACAATGTAACGTGGTTGTCACCCCAGGAAATAAGATGTTAGTATTCTCAGCTATGGTCACCTTTCTTTAGGTGAAGACATCTGAGAGGATGACCAACAAATCATTCGATGAGATGTTGGCTACTTTCCACAAATCTTTCCTAGAAGCGTCAGAGCTGCCACACACCTACAGTAAAATGAAGAATTTCCTTCGTGCAGTTGGAATTGGATATGATATGATCCATGTTTGTAAGAATAATTGTGTTCTGTTCTGGAAGGATTATGCCAATTTAAGTGAATGCCCAAAATGCAAATCATCAAGATGGAAAGATGGCGATGCTATGACGAGGATTCCTCATAATGTTCTGAGACATTTTCCAATTATACCAAGATTGCAGAGGTTGTTTCATGATGCCGAAACAAGACAGGATGTACTGTGGCATTCTAGGAACCAGGAGTACAGAGATCAGAATGTAATGAGCCATCCATCTCATGGTAGTGAGTGGAAAAGCTTCAATCATAAACACAAAAAGTTTGCTGCTAGCCCGAGAAACATTAGACTTGGCTTAGCTTCAGATTGATTTAACCCATTTGGCCACTAGAGCGCCACATATAGCATGTGGCCAGTGCTTGTTATCCCTTACAACATACCTCCAAATATCTGCACCAAAGAATCAAACTACATGATGGCCTTGCTCATCCCAGGTCCAAAAAGTCCTGGAAAGGATTTTGATTTGTTCATGGAGCCTCTTGTGGAGGAATTTCAACAGCTATGGAGGGGTGTTCTCACTCGAGACCTATATAGCAGCCCACCAGCTGATTTCTTTCTGCCTGCTTTTATAATTTAGTGCATCCATGATTATCCGGCTTTGGTCACTATGTCAGGGCGAACGACAAATGGTTACAATGCATTTGTCCGCTGTGATAGGAATCCGTTGTCATACGCAATACTTAGCAAGATCTGTTACATTGGACACCGCCGTTTCCTTGCCAAGGACAAGCCGCATCCTAGAAAATACCGAAGACATGTGTTCAATGCAAAGCATGAAAACCGTGATGCGCCAAAGAGGCTCACCGACGATGAGTTGCAAGTACAATTAGAGAAGGTCAGGCATATTACACCAGGAAACCATCCTGGTAATGGTAGCAGGAAAAGGAAGCATGGCAGGGCAGAAGAGAGATTATTGTTTACATGCAGGTCCACTTTGTGGGACTTGGAGTATTGGAAAGATTTGGATCTGCGGCATAATCTTGATGTGATGCACATCGAGAAAAATATATGTGACAACATTATCAGCACACTTCTTAATATTGAAGGCAAGACGAAAGATACCTGAAAATCTAGGGTTGATTTGACACTCCTGGGTATCAGATAGGATTTGCAGGTGCAAGATGAAGGTAAACCACGGGATATGGCACCATCTGTGTACGTCTTGGGCAAGGTAAAAAGAAAAGAATTCTGCAAGGTCCTATCACGTGTGAGATTCCCACATGGATTTGCTTCCAGCCCTAAAAGGAGAGTCAGTGCAGATGGAAACAAGGTACAAGGGTTGAAAACTCATGACTGCCACGTCGTACTTCAAAGGGTTTTACCTGTTATCCTTAGAGGATTGGGCCGCCCTGACTTATACAGAGCAGTTGTAGAGTTGGGACAATTCTTCAAGGAACTCTGGAATAGAAATATTAGGATAGATGCTTTGGAGAGTCTTAGAGACAAGATAACAACTATCCTATGTGACCTTGAGAAGATATATCCTCCAGCCTTCTTTGATGTGATGGTGCATTTGGCTATTCATCTACCTGATGAGGCACTACTTAGAGGTCCAGTACAGTAAGGCTGGATGTACCCTTTTGAAAGGCGGCTAGGCACTTTCAAGGGCTATGTTAGGAACAGAGCTAGACCCGAGTGTTCCATTGCAGAGGCCTACATTGCTACAGAAGCGTTGACATTCTGCTCAAAATACATTGAAACAGCTGATCAGCTTAGCAAAGAGGTGAGTGAAGACAATCCCGGGCTCAATGTTTTCGATTATTCTGTTCGAGTTACAGGGAAGAGTGGACAAGAGGACAAACCTAAAGATTTGGACAAAACGGTTTGGTATGTGTTGAATAACTATCCTTACACTACTAGAAAAACCGCTACTAATGGCGCACCTAATTTGGCCATTAATGGCGCATCACCGGTGCGCCATTACTAGCATGCCATTAGTA
>NC_041391.1:118866952-118867631 GCF_002162155.2 Triticum dicoccoides | reverse complement strand
GAGGGGAGGGGAGGGGAGGGGAGGGGAGGAGGGAGGCGGGAGGAGGAGGTCGCCGGAGAGGAGGAGGAGGTCACCGGAGAGGAGAAGTATGGTGGAGGAGAGAAGGGAAGATGAAATGAAGAGATGAGGAGAGGACCAGCCATATATACGGCATACTAATGGCGCACCGTGGGCAGGTGCGCCATTAGTAATTTTTTTTTATTTTTTTTATTTATTTTGAATTTTGAAGGCGGGAAGATACTAATGGCGCACCACGGGCAAGTGCGCCATTAGTAATTTTTTTTTGATTTATTTTGAATTT
Organism: Triticum dicoccoides; assembly: GCF_002162155.2. Taxonomy (NCBI): domain Eukaryota; kingdom Viridiplantae; phylum Streptophyta; class Magnoliopsida; order Poales; family Poaceae; genus Triticum; species Triticum dicoccoides. Next base: position 118,867,330 of record NC_041391.1, on the reverse strand, counting down.
TGAAGGCGGGAAGATACTAATGGCGCACCATGGTCAGGTGCGCCATTAGTAAATATTTTTTTGACTTATTTTGAATTTTGAAGGAGGGAAGATACTAATGGCGCACCATGGGCAGGTGCGCCATTAGTAAGTTTGAATTTTTTTTGATTTGTTTTGCCTCTCTAGATCTTAAAAGCCCCGTATCTTTTTTTCTGTTAGGTTTTTGAGGATTTTGAAAATGTTAGGTTTTTGAGGATTTTGAAAATGTAACTTTTCGAGTAGATGATTTTTCATATAAAAAACTTTTTCATCCGAGTTAGTATGCAAAAGTTATGCCCATTTTTACAAATTCTCGCGAGATTTTGCAAATGAAGTCAAAATTCATATTTGCAAATTTTC
>NC_041391.1:118858233-118866811 GCF_002162155.2 Triticum dicoccoides | reverse complement strand
GGTAAATTTGGATGTAACTTTTCGAGTAGATGATTTTTCATATAAAAAACTTTTTCATCCGAGTTAGTATGCAAAAGTTATGCCCATTTTTACAAATTCTCGCGAGATTTTGCAAATGAAGTCAAAATTCATATTTGCAAATTTTCCCAACAACTAGGCCACATATCACATGGGAAACTTATTTTCTTTTATTTTTTTGACATTTTTATCATTTTCTTTTATTTTTTTAAAACTGAAAAGGCGATCCACAGGGGGGGGGGGTGCATTCGGTGGAAGTGGTGGCCAAGGTTACTAATGGCGCACCGTGGCATGGTGCCCCATTACTAGTTTAACTAGTAATGGCGCACCACACCCACGGTGCGCCATTAGTATGTTTGGACAGGCGCACTAGTTCAAAAAAAAATTGGTACTAATGGCGCACCGTGGGCAGGGTGCGCCATTAGTAGTTTCATCACTAATGGCGCATCAAAAGGTGGTGCGCCATTAGTATATACTAATGGCGCACCACATGTCTGGTGCGCCATTAGTGTCATTTCCATTTATAGCCCTTTTCCTAGTAGTGTTAGATACTACCTTATATCAAGTAAGTGTAGTACTGCAGCTTATACTTCATAATCTACTAAACTTGCAGCACATTTTTATATATTTAGATGTTTGACGCAATCACTATGTTGTGCAGCATCTACAAAAAGGATTTACTGCCGCAAAATCCAAGAAACATTGACAAACTGGTTATGGTAGGATTTGCGAAATGGTTCAAGAGCCATGTAAGCTTTTGAATTGCATTGTCAGTTTTTTTAATATATTGAGTACATAAGATGACCAGCTTGTCTATTTTCTAACCATAGGTTAAGGAGATGCGGGAGGATGGGCAGGCCGTTGATGATGCCCTTTACTCACTAGCTACGGGTATCTCCGAAAGTGTCTGTTGGGTTATCACAGATCGAGACTGGGATTTGTCACTCCGTATGACGAAGAGGTATCTCTGGGCCCACTCGGTAATGCATCATCATAAGGAGCTCAAAGTGACCAAGTGTATGGTCACGGGATCATGCATTACGGTACGAGTAAAGTGACTTGCCGGTAACGAGATTGAACGAGGTATTGGGATACCGACGATTGAATCTCGGGCAAGTAACATACCGATTGACAAAGGGAATTGTATATGGGGTTGCTTGAATCCTCGACATAGTGGTTCATCCGATGAGATCATAGAGGAGCATGTGGGAGCCAACATGGGTATCCAGATCCCGCTGTTGGTTATTGACCGGAGAGCCGTCTCGGTCATGTCTACGTGTCTCCCGAACCCGTAGGGTCTACATGCTTAAGGTTCGGTAACGCTAGGGTTGTAAAGATACGTGTATGCAGCAAAGAAAGTTTTTCGGAGTCCCGGATGAGATCCCGGACGTCACGAGGAGTTCCGGAATGGTCCGGAGGTAAAGAATTATATATGGGAAGTCGAGTTTCGGCCATCAGGAAAGTTTCGGGGGTCACTGGTATTGTACCGGGACCACCAGAAGGGTCCGAGGGGTCCATCGGGTGGGGCCGCCCATCCCAGAGTGCCCCATGGGATGAAGTGGGAGCGTGACCAGCCCCTGGTGGGCTGGTGCGCCCCCTCCCTAGTCCCCCCTCTGCGCCTAGGGTTGGGAACCCTAGGGGAGGGGGCGCCTCCACTTGCCTTGGGGGGCAAGTCTCCCCCTTGGCCGCCACCCCCCCCTAGGAGATCCCATCTCCTAGGGCCGGCGCCCCCCTGGGTCCCTATATAAAGAGGGGGGGTGGGAGGGCAGCCACACCCTGACACCTGGCGCCTCCCTTCCCCCCTTGCTCCACCTCTCCCTCTCGTAGTCGCTTGGCGAAGCCCTGCCGGATCCCTGTTGCATCCACCACCAAAGCCGTCGTGCTGCTGATCTTCACCAACCTCTCCGTCCCCCTTGCTGGATCAAGAAGGAGGAGACGTCACGATGACCGTACGTGTGTTGAAAACGGAGGTGCTGTCCGTTCGGCACTAGGATCTCTGGTCATTTCGATCACGACGAGTACGACTCCCTCAACCCCGTTCTCTTGAACGCTTTCGCTCGCGATCTACAAGGGTATGTAGATGCACCCCTCTCTCTTGTTGCTAGATGAACTCATAGATTGATCTTGGTGAACGTAGGATATTTTTTATTTTATGCAACGTTCCCCATCAGTTAAACAACACAAAGCCCCATGCACATGTCTCGCTCAATCCTCCACAAAAAGAGAAACAAAGAATCTCTTATCATTGCCTCAGCCTCTACACATATCACACACGCACGCTGTCTCTCTCTCGCACACACGCTCAACAATGGTTTTCCCATGAATAACTTACCGTCTATTCAACAACAATCGTGGTAGTACGGCAAACATGAGACATGAAAAAGAATAAATATACATGTGCGTAGACCACCTAGTATGACTACTAGGACTAGAGCAAGACGAAAGCGCGCCGCCGTCACCCCCTCCTTATCGACGACAGGAAAACATTTTGTTTTACATAGTCGAGAAGTCATCGTGCTATGGCCCCACATGCTTAGCCGTTGAATAGAATGTAGATCCAAGTTTATGGAAACAAGTATCGATAATACATTTGTATCTTCATACATATATCTCTTCTCTTATAAAAAACCGAGTTGGTGATGATGGTATGCCTGCCATCTTGCAATATAGACCGTATGATCTATATATATCTGATGGATAGAAATTAAACTAAAAGATACCCGCACCCTCTCTCCACATCTGCAGAGAAGGCCTTCCCTCATTCATCCTTATCTCCCACAACCCTATTGGTGAGCAATTAAAATAGGAAACGTCTGGAACAAACTGGCATGGTGGTCGCTGCTAGTGTCGTGCACCCCCATGCCTCCACTCTATTATGTGGTGCAACGTTTATGATGCATACTTCATCAGAAACAATTCATGGTTTCGAATAGTGTACGATAAGGCAACTATCATAAACGTTTAGTGTGCCCGCGCCCTTTGTGATATTTTCTGAGATCACACATGCTTTGCAAACGTTATCTCTTCTGTGAACCATCTCAGATTATTGTGTATATCACAAACATTTGTGTTTTACCAACCGTGTGTGCCGTAACAACATAGAGAGCGTAAGTTCGCCATAATTTCATTGCTGATATATCAAATTGTACCGGATTTGAATTTGAATTTGAATGTATGCTATAGCTTTATTCATATCCATCAGGTTCAGACAACCAATGCATTATTCGATTCATAGGTACATATCAAGAATTACGTAAGAACAAAGTAAAGAATGATGAACCACAGTTGTATACTTGTACCATTAAAGACAATAAAGAAAGAGGCGAAATACATTCTGGTTGTTGAACAAGGTGAAGCGGAATGCCCATATTGTGCCCTCCTCCATGTAGAAGGCATGCATGACTCTAGTCCAACCCATTGTGATGGCCGATCACCCATCCTTCACGGTCTTCATGAAAACATCTAGATAATCGTCGTGTTCTGGTAGAAATACTTTAACCTTTGCATGCCCACCAATCATGTATTTTGAGAGGTAATCTTGAGTAAACTGCTTTGGGAACCACTGCAAAGGAAAAAATATTCAGACATTATCATCAAACACAACTCATTATGGGCAGTAAAAAGAAGGTTGCAGAGTTCTTACTTACTGTTGGTGAGGGGGTCCTGGATTAAGGGGTCCTCCGAGAGCTGGACTGTCGGGCTATGAAGATACAAGATAGAAGACTTCGTCCCGTGTCTGGGTGGGACTCTCCTTTGCGTGGAAGGCAAGCTTGGCGATTCGGATGTGTACATTCCCTCCTCTGTAACCGACTCTGTGTAATCCTAGCCCCCTCCGGTGTCTATATAAACCGGAGGGCTTAGTCTGTAGGACAAGGACAATGATAATCATAGGCTAGCTTATAGGGTTAGCCTCTACGATCTCGTGGTAGATCAACTCTTGTAATACTCATGTCATCAAGATCAAATAAGCAGAAAGTATGGTATTACCTCCATAGAGACGGCCCAAACCTGCGTAAACATCGTGTCCCCCGCCTCCTGTTACCATTAGCCTTAGATGCACAGTTTGGGAGCGCGTACCCGAGATCCGCTGGTTTTGACACCGACATTGGTCCTTTCATTCAGAGTTCCACTGTGTCGTCACCATAAGGCTTGATGGCAACTTCGGTCATCTTCGTATTCGGTGGCTTCGCACTGCAGGCCAGCTCGATTGGCCATCTGGAGCAGATCGCCAGCTACGCCCCTAGACATTAGGTCAGGTTTGGGAGCTTGAAATACACCACCGACATCCATGGAGACTTAATCTTCGACGGAGTCGAGCCCATGACAGATGCACCCTACAGCCACGATGAGCATGACCTAGATCTGCCATCAGATCACGCTCAGGAGATTGCACCTGTAACTGCTCCGGCCCTAGATCTAGAGTAGATCGTGCCGTCCGAGGACGGGAAGATGGACCCCGCCACGGACGTCGCATACACAACAGCGCTAGAGACGAACACAGATCTAACCTCCAACGGGGTTTGTATTATTGAACCCTCGGACTTGTCTCCGACCATTGGTTCCGAACCGCGTGTATCCGCGCACATCGAATCGGACTGGGCACCGATCTTGGAGTTCAGCTCCGCGGACATCTTCCAACACTCGCCCTTGGGTGATGTGTTAAACTCGTTGAAATATCTCTCCTTGCCAGGAGACTCTTGGCCGAACTATGTCCGGATAGAATGGGGAGCAGATGACGAAGAACTTTGTCACCCACCCACCACCCACTTGATAGCCACTGTCGACGACTTGACCGACATACTTGATTTCGACTCCGATGACATCGAAGGTATGGACGACGATGCCGGAGAAGAACAGGAACCACCGCCCACAGGGCGTTGGACAGCCACCTCCTCATACGACATTTACATGGTGGATACACCCAAAGAAGACAATGGAGAGGATAAAAAGGATACAGTTGAGGATAAGCCTCCTGAGAAGCAGCCCAAGCACCGACGTCAGCGGCGTCTCTCTAAACCTCGCCATAGTAAAAACAGTGGTACCGAAACAAGAGAGAATAACACCCCAGATGACGCCGAAGATAATGAAGACCCTAAAGACCCAACAATGGAGCAGGATGAGCAAGTTGAAAACGAACACAGTTCGGGGCCACTTTCCGATCACAGTGATGCCGAAGACTCCACTTATCAACTTGTCTCCAAAGAAGAGAACAGTCTGGATGATGATGCATTCATCATCCCTGAAAAATACTTGGAACAAGAGCACCTCCAAAAGAGACTTTTTGCCACCGCGAGGAGCTTGAAGAAGCAGAAGCAATGACTTAAAGCCACACAGGATACGCTAAACGACAAATGGAACGAAGTGCTCGACACTGAGGAACGAAAGAGCTATCCAGAACGTAAAATGCTGCCCCAATTCGACGATGAGGTTATCGTGCCCATACCGCCGAAAAACAATACAACCAACCAGCCAGACCGACCACCTCATGGCCGAGACCGAGCAGATAACAACGCCGCACGCAAACCAGCACCCCCTCCCAATAAAGGAAGGGAGGTCGCAGCCAATTACTATCGCGGCCGGATTTCCGGGACATAAATTCCCAGCAATTGACCCTTATGTCACCACCAGCCCCAGGATTACTGTTGCTGGTGGACATTTCCTTGATACAAAATTCCAAGCAATTACAAGGATCTGAGTACATGACCTTATAGGTCCATCGAGTACAGCAATGATTTCTAGTGGCAGATGATGGAAGCGACTCGTGGATCCCCAACATTGATGGAACTCCATTCCCACGGGAACAACTGACCTGGATAACTCCTATCTCGCGTGGCTGCTATCTCCGAATCCTAGGTTGGGGTGTCATCGCAGTGCTCCTCTCTGAGTCATGATTTGGCCAAGACAATAGCCAGTGAGGACGTTTGAATGTACTCGCAAACATCAAGAACAAAAGATATCCCGGATGCATATGCTCATGATGAACTAAAATTACATGCATGTGCTGACTCAGTATTAAATCATGGCATGACAAATATTCATACGGTGCAGAAGGATAAGTAAATCATGTTATTAGTAAATCAAAGAAATGAAACGGAACGTCGGGTGTCGGACCGCCCGAAGAATTCCAAGAGAAATGCCAAACGGGTGCCTAAAAGAGAATCGGGCGAGAACTCAAGCGACGCCACGAGAGGTCTTGAAAAGAAATGCCATAGTCGGGTGTCTAGGCGACGCCTCATAAAGGGCTTATAAGAAAATAATAACACAAGTATCCAGGTGGACTAGCCATCCCAAGTGATACTCAGAAGCGAAAATAAACTTGAGTATCCCGGGTAGTCTAGCCATCCCAAGAGATACTCAAGGTTAGACATAAGAGGAAAAGGTTAGTCCACAACAATATCCATATCAACAATAATATTCATAACAGCACCAGTCGTGACCATCATTATCCTGCAAGAGGAACCATGGTCACTAATTATTTCCTCCGGAGACTGACACTAAGACCGACACTTGATCAACCCAGACTGTAGTCCTTAACCATGGACATGGCTATTCAAATAGATATAACTCTGCAGAGGGTGTACTCTTTACCCACAAGTAAAGGATTTATTTAGCCAGCATCAGGACACCGATTAATTCCCCTTACGGCCTTTGGATTGAAAACACACCTGACCAGCACACACCAGATTAACTTTCCGGATTCCAGGAATCACCCAAAACATCGTTCAAGAGAAAATCTAAGGCGGGGAGACCATCGTCTCGAGTAGCATGGGATCACTATTAACACGTGCGAATTACAAGGGGTGCCCCCCTCTCGGCCTAGCCGGATACACCCATGCCCCCCTGGCCGGATGACTAGCATTGCAGCCGGTACCTAGAAACCCTCATCACGGCCTCTCTGTATGGTGTGTGCACGGAAAGGGGTTAACAACTTACTGAACCGTACCCTGCCTGCGGCGGGGACAAGTGGAAGCACGAACCAGTATGGGGGTTACCGGAACAAGACTCGATCTATGGTCAACTTAGGAGGTTTAAGTTTTCCTGAAGTGGTTAGCACAATATAACTCCTTGGCAGTACCCAATAGGGTCACCACCACTCGTATGTCTCAACATACCCTCACTGATCATTCTCGTCACCATGAGATTTCAGTCTCATGGTCACTTTTCTCGTGACTGATTCTTCCTGCAAATTAGCCTGGACCAACACAGGCACATTTGGCACATGAAAATAACTATACTCACTTATACTTAATGTTTAAGTGAAAATAAAAAACCATCAAGGGGAACATGCATGTATGACAGCAATATGCAAACTCTATAGGAATTCAACATATTCATAATTCAAATACACATGCCACAAATAATTATGCAGTCACCATATCATGTGTTGAAAATGCTTGCCTTGAGTATGCACAAATGTTGGGTGCAAAACTTTGAAAATTACATCTCCCCTCCATTTCCTATTTTCAAAATATTTCTATTACCAAACAATTCCAAAACAGTAGATAAAAGTTGTTTGGACATTTTTTGAAATAAATACTAAAATACACTAGAGGGAATTTGAGAAATATCAGAAAAAGAATCAAGTAATTTGGAGTTTATATGATTTTCCTATGAATTGATTAAGCTGGAATAATCAAGGAAATGGACTATTTATTAGATGTAGCAAAAACCAGGCTTAGGAAAAAATTTCACCCCATCTGGATAAATGGATCTTGAATTTAGAAGTATTTAGAAATTTGAATCATCAAATTTGCATGTGAAATGACTGTTATGGAATTATTTGAAATCTTTTTGAAAAGAAAAGGAGACATATATTACTGTGATGGGCTGAGCATAAATGCGCCCTGGGTGCAGGATAACCGCCTAGCGCTACTGGGTCGAGCCCAGTCGCTCGGCCTGCGGGAGGGTGATGACGTCGAAGGCGTATCCGCCTGGTACGTCTCCACTTAAACGAGCTGGCACCATGTTGCGTCACTGACAGTGGGCCCGCCTGGCCCACTGGCCAGGTTTGACCAGTCCACGCGCGCGTCGTCTCCTCCGGCCGAACAGACACTACAAAAAAAGACACAGCCGTGACATTTTGGGCCGAACGAAATTTTTTTCTGTCATACATATGACACTTCTATGATGATAATTGTGACAAAACCCAGTATCATCATAGATGTGGTGGGCTCCTACTTCTATGACAAAAAATCATGACAGAAAATGGGCTTTTCGTCCTGGGCGGGCCGGAGACGCAGCTGCATGATATTCTTTGGGCCATCCATGACAGAAAAAACCGTGGTAGAAGCGAGGGGGAGGAAAATTTCCGGGAGTTGCCGGTTACGGTGGGAGGTCGGGGGCCGAGCGATGCGCGTTTCTCTCGTACACGTACACGCATGTGTGCAAGGCGTTGGCTCTAACTGAACCCGAGTGAGGCATTGGGCTCTAACTGAACCCGAGCGATTGCACTGCAGGCTACGCGTTACTGAACCCGAGCGATCGATCGATGGCTGTTAACAAAACCCGATGGAGCAATTCCTCCCCTACTGCTGCTAACTGAAGCCGATAGATTGGATGA
>NC_041391.1:118810328-118857680 GCF_002162155.2 Triticum dicoccoides | reverse complement strand
CAACAGGACCCCCGTTTCGACCATAGGAGGTCCGTTTCCTCCGTTTTGCGGTACACCAAACCCCTCCCGATCAACAGGACCCCCGTTTCGACCGTAGGAGGTCCGTTTCCTCTGTTTTGCGGTACGCCACACCCCTCCTGATCAACAGGACCCCGTTCCGAACATTGCCGGTCGAACACAAGGTCGTTTCCTTCATTTTGCGGTATGCCATGCTTCGTTTCCATCGCCTGTTCCGTCCAAGCCGGTTGGCTCCCACGCGTTCCGTTGCCTCCCGATGAATACGACGCATTCCGTTGCCTCCCCATGAACACGACGTATTCCGTTGCCTCCCCATGAACACGACGACGACACTGTTTCTCCGTTCCGACACAGCCATGTACGTATGCGCGAGTAGGCGTTCGAGACCCTGCCCGTATGTACGTATGTGGCCGTATTTTCTTTCTTGCTCCCTCGCCTCTGTACATACGTGTACATGCTACGTGCGCGCGCCTACTACGACACGTGCACGCCTCTACTACGACACGTGCGTGCCTCTACTATGACACGTGCGCGCCTCTACACTGACCAGTATGTACATACACGTTCGTGACGAGAATGACAACTGTACGTACGCTTCGACCAGGTGGGTCCCTACTGTCAGGCACTTCCTTTCCTGCGAAGATGGAGCTGGTGGGTCCCAGCAGTCAGGGGGGCGAATGGTTTTTTTCCCGTACACACTTCCTTGCGTGCGAAGATGTAGCCGGTCTGTCCCAGCAGTCAGGGGGAAACGTTTTTGTCGTGAAATACAGTGGCCCGTCCGGTGGGTCCACGCTGTCAGGTGGAGGAATAAATAATTTGCGCGTAATAAGGAGGCACTTCCTTCCTGCGGCCGTGGACCCAGCTGTCAGCCTCTCCACGTACAGTCCACGTCCGGTGGAAGCCATTCCTTGACAATGTTGACCACGCCGCGCAGAGAGCACCAGGGCGGTGGATGATGGCGAGGCATAGGAAGGGGACGACGCGGAGCCGGGGAAGACGCGACAGTGGATGCCCACGCGTAGAGGAGTACGAGGGTTCACTGGTTCGTTGCGGTGTGAGGCTGCCATCGCCGCAGAATAACAGGGGGTGTGGGTCAATAGAGGGATGGCCTGGATAGCGGTGGGAGTAGTAGGGGGCGGTGAGGCCTCCGCTGCATCGCAGCTGGCCATGGGAGGTAGGAGCACGAGGAACGGCCGGCGCTGGTTTGGGCGGCTCGAGCAAGAAGACCAGAGGTTGAATAAGCACTACGGTCGTTGGATGGACATCGTACGGTCACTGGAGCTAGAATCATGCATATTGACTAAGTTGACAAAGCCCTCTGTCCCCGTCAACTTAGTAGGCCCACAAGTCAGCCTGCCACTACACTGGGTCCCAGCTAACAGGCGGAGTATTCATATTTTTTGTGCGTAATAAGGAGGAACTTCCGTGCGTGTCAAGATATAGCTGGTGGGTCCGAGCTCTCAGTGGCGATAACTTTCTTTTCGCGAAATACAGAGGCCCTTTCGGTGGATCCCTGATGTCAGGTGGAGGAATCATTATTTTGCGTGTAATAAGGAGGCGTTTCCTTGCGTGCGACCGTGGACCCAGCTGTCGGCCTCTCCACGTAAAGTCCACTTCAGATGCATGTCGGTCATTGACCATGTTGACCAGGCCGCGCCGAGAGCACCAGGGCGATGGACGACGGCGATGCCTAGGAAGGGAACGACATGGAGGTAGGGAAGACTCGGCAGTTGTTTCGCACGCGGAGGGGAGGACGACTGTACGAGGGTTTACTGGTTCATCTGCCGTTGCCAGAGAATAACAGCAGGTGTGGGTGAGTAGAGGGATGGCTAGGCCAGCGATGGGAGTACAGTGGGGCGGTGAGGCCTGCACGGCAGCACAGCCGGCCGCAGGGAGGAGGGAGCAGGAAGTCCCGCTGGCGCTTGTTTGAGCAGCTGGAGCAGGAAGAGCAGAGATTGAAGAAGCACGACGGCCGTTGGATGGACATCCAACAGTCACTGCTTGTGCGTCAACCTTTTTTTAGGAAAGCCTCAAATATGTGGAAAATAGCATACAACCCATCTGCCATTATTTCTAATAATTTACAGCCCATTTGCTAATTCTTAAGGTTTATTTTGGAGCCCATATTCTTTTTGTTAGCATTACATCCCATATTGTGGCCACTGTTAAAAAATTATACGAAATTTTGCATATTTCGGTGCGGTCCGAACTGTTTTTAATCCCAAAATTTCAACTCACATTCAAACAGATTTAATAAATAAATGTATATCAATATAAAATACAACAAACTCTCCACGCATAAAAATTAATGTAATTTAAAATCTCGAAATGAAAAAAAGATATTTGAAACTAATTGACGGTTTGATGTGTTTTAAAAATGTACAACCCATTTCTCATTACTGATAGGCCATTTTCTCGGCCAACCGAATGAAGCTCTCCTCATCTTGAAAGATTTGCAGCCCAATAGGCCTGTCAAAGCGACTTACTTGGCAAATCAAGAAAAAACTGGGCTGTGGCCTTGGACCCAGCTGTCAGCCTCTCCACGTACAGTACTTTTCCGATGGAAGTCGGTCATTGACCACATTGACCACGACGCCCCGAGAGCACCACAACGGTGGACGATGACAACGTCTAGGAAGGGGACGACGCGGAGCCGGGGAAGACACGACAGTGGATGCCCACGCGGAGAGGAGCACGAGGGTTCATTGGTTCGGCTGTGGTGTGAGGCTGCCGTTGCCGCATAATAACAGGGGCAGTGGGTGAGTGGAGGGATGGCCTGGCCAGCGGTGGGAGTAGTATGGGGACGGTGAAGCCTCTGCCGTAGCACAGCCGGCCACGGGAGGCAGGAGCATGCGGCAAGACCGGTGCTACGTTGGGCGGCTGGGGCAAGAAGACCAGAGGATGAAGAAGTACTACGGCCGTTGGATGGACATCGTTGACCACGCCGCGCCGAGAGCACCAGGGCGGTGGACGATGGCGAGGCCTACGAAGGGAACGACATGGACCCGGGGAATACACGGGAGTGGCTGCCCACGCGGTGGAGAGTACGAGGGTTGACTGGTTCGGCTGCCGTCGCCGAAAAATAACAGGAGATGTGGGTGAGTAGAGGGATAGACAGGCCAGGGATGCGAGTATGATGGGTCCGTGAGGCCTGCTCGGCAGCACTATCGTCCACGGGAGGCGGGAGCAGGCGGTTCCGACGGCGCTGGTTTGGGCGGCTGGGGCGGGAAGATAAGAGACTGAAGAAGCACGATTGCCGTTAGATTGACATCTAACGGTCTGACGCTGGTAGAGTCGATTTTTGACTAAGTTTCTTTTTTGCGAAACCTTGTGTACGCATGAACTTGGTAGGCCCACAAGTCAGCCTCCAAATCTATGACAGACAAAATAAAGCCCATTTGCTATTTTTTATAATTTGCAGCCCATTTGCTAATTCTTAAGTAATTTATTACAGCCCATTTTCTTCCCAGGACCACGATCAAAAAGTTCAACCTTATTTTGCGTATTTTGCGTGGAGTCCGAACTGTTGTAATCCCGAAATGATTCGTCAAAAACTTCAACCTTATTTTACATTTTTTAAGAACTTATTGATTTGTCAAAAATCTATGCCGCTCGTCTCTTAGTTGTGCTCACTTTTCCCCATTCGTTAACTTTTTACTCACTTTTCCCCATGACTCAAATTTTTTGCCTTCTCATTTTCCTCACTTTTGCCCCTGAAAAAGTGCTCAAAACCAAGGCAAAATGAGCGAGTGGGGAAAACTGAGCACAACTAAGGAATTGGGGGCACAGATGGAATAAGCCCTTTTGTTTTTCTGAGAAAATAAGATGTGAGACAATTGAGTTGGTTTAAGGGAAAACAAGTGTTAAAAAAATCAGCACTGGGTGGGAAAAAAACAACAAAAATAAGGATGTAAATATGAAAAGGGAATTTCATGTGTTTTCAATATAATGATACGTGTATATGAACTAGTAAAACTATAGGTAGAGATTATAAAACGGATGTAGGACATGCATTTCAAGAGGAAAATAGAACTGGGTTGTGTGTTTGATTCAGTAAAAAAAACTGCCTGCAAATGTTGTAAGACAAAATATAACTAACGCTGGCGGGCTAGAGGCCAGTAGATACCTGCTGGATCTTTGTGCCCCGTTGTCATCATGGGTTGGGCCTGTTAAAAACAAAACCAACCCTGGGTAGTCTGCGGCCCAGTTGAAACTTGCTCGACCTGAAAAAACAATGTACGTGCTTAATAAACGAGAGGATTCTGCAAGTACAGACTGATAACTGGGATGCAGCACGGATATTGTTTTTTTATCGTGATAATAAGTGCATCCACTTGTTTCGAAAAAATTGGAGAACTGGGAATTCGAACGGCGGGTGCTTATGCTACCCATCAAATAAAAATTAGGTGCCTGAAAAATCGTGTCAAAACAAATGATTCAGCTTTCTATCCACGCCGACCCTCAGCATGATGGTTGGAAGCAAATGCAAGTTCATACCAAAAGATCGTTAACGACAATACCAACTTGCGGACGACAAGGTAGTACAACTACCAATACCTAACTAGCTTATAATCTTTTTACTCCTGGCCCTAGTGTTCGTCTGGTAGAAAATCTTGCAGAGGACCAGTTCCCGCTCCTTCTCTTGCTCCAGGTCCCCGAGGTGCTACTGGTGCATCACCTAGTTGGTCCTCTGCTAGTCGAAGTTCTTGTTGGTGTGCAGCACCAGAACCTTTTTTGCTACCCGTCTACCGGCCATTGACCATCACAAGCAAGGTAATATTGGTTTTGCGCCACATAGTGTGCATCCCGCACTCCGACTGTATCTTGCGACACGTCCACGTGTCCCTTTTGAACGCCCTGGAATTGCGCTGGAAGAATTGCTGCCTCAGGCCACTCAGTGTGATACCTGCAGGATTGTGGAATACAGGTTTTAGTGTACATAGTTGGCATTTTCATAACATCTTTGGCATGTTGCAGTCACTTGTTTCGCTTTTTATTAATTGTCAAATTGTAATTGCTTCACCAGGTCTACGTCTAAAAAGAAAAATAGAGATATAAACAAAGGAATATGTTTGTGAAAGTAGACGGCCGATCGGTGTCTTACCTGGACGTTTCTAAGGTTGGGTGTAGCATATTCTGTGCTCGCTGTCGATAGTTGGTATGAACAAATCGATGAGAGACTAAAATCTCGCGCTGTCAGCACTCACTTTGGCCTCAAGGTGCTCGATCAGCTCCTGATCCGTGGGATCGAACTTGACGCCAGCCGGCAGCGCCGGCCAATCATTCTTCGACTCGCATCGGTAATTCTATTTATATGGTACTCAATGTATGATCAATCGACTGTTTTAAGTGAATGATGAAAGATTTTGACAGATAAGTGGTACTCCAAATCTGAAGTCCAGAATACCCGAACACGCCGCCGGGATTGTTGTGTCACCTCACATGCACTGTGTTGTCACGTCAATTCAATGTGTGGACATGATGAATAATTTTACCGACGTATACTAGTACTGCTATTGTACTACTTACTAGTCGTATTTAGTGTCACAGTTTATACATAGGTTTAACTAACAAGTACTGACTTGAAGCCTAACTGATATATATATGGCTTCTGCACAACATCTCCATCATTATCAGTACATCCTATGCAGGTGAGTTAGGAATAGGATGCACTTGATCCCAGGAAGGTATCTATCCTTCAAACCAGAGGAGTGCTTGAAACTAACAACAGTACATAATATCCAACAAAAGAGGGTCGTGCTACAGTAGGAGAATACATGGCTTAGTCTAGATATCAGCACGAATCAACTTGTGCATATTTGCTGTGGGCATGAACCAGATCGCCGCATGTCGGGTTTGCATAAGCCATCCATCACATGGAAGCTTGGTGCCTTTCACACACTGAAGATTACCTGGCAACAAGCTGTGTCGACGAATCTCTGGATATGGTGATTCATGAAACCCATGGTATGATGTGTAAACACAGCCCCCCCTCGCGAATGGAAGTTGCATAACACAGTAATCATCGCCGCTGATATGATCGATGATTTGTTGGATGATCGTATAATTGAGCCCGAGGAACAAGGAGAGGTTGCCGAGGCTTTAAACCCACCTCCATTTGAATACGCCTGTCCCAATGGAGCTGGGATCTTTCTCGAACATGAAGCATCCATAACCATCAATGTCAGAAACGCCCCAGGCATTGTACTGCATGTGGTTTGATGTAATGGTTTGGTCAATTTGGTACGTGCGAATGAGCATCAAATGACCGCCGTCAGCTGAACGAGCGATAAACCACCACCAATCGGCTGGTATGATTCCAGGTCCTGGAATCATGAGGGCCAGTGCATTTGCGTCTGCTGCAACAATTCAAATTGGAGACCAAAAGGACCAAAATAAACAATCATGTTCCGAGTATGTGTGGAATTAAGATTATTATAACAGTGACACATATCATAGACAGAGAATTGCAATGCCGTGGTCATAATCATACCCCAAGTTAAAAAAATAAGCCAATGGCTTTCATATTCTAGCAACATGTCATGGTTCAAACATCATGTAACAATGAGAGGAAAACAGCTATGACAGTGCCTACTCATATTCTACCATAGCACTTACTACTACTATTCTCATATCAACTCTAAGCAATAACATGCATTGTTATAAAAATCCTGTAAACGAGAGTAACATATAGCAATCATGATGTTATGCTCATAATATGTATTCTAACAATCATTAGATGCCAATTGTTCTCATATCAACTCTAACAATAACATGTGTGGTCATAAAAATCTAGGAAATGAGAGGAACACATAACAATGATGTGGTTATAGGCATGCTATGCATTCTAAAATTTTAACAAATGAACTGGCAGTCGTATTCATAAGGTAAAGATGAGATGAGATAGAACAATTACACGACGATAGATTCCACCAGTATAGGCAGCCAATCTGTGCATCGACCGCGTAAACGATGCCATCGTGCACTATAGCATCAGACAGAAATGTGGCCTCAACTGGATTGATGATGAGCCATAACCATGTATGGCGACCGGATTCCAGATAGACTAATCCCATGTTGAACAAGGCAATGAGATTGTAATACATGTAGTCTTCTAATGGTGTGGGCAATTCGCAGATTACAACTTTCTGCAAACAGAGGTCGAGCCAAAAGCTTCATGCGTCTCGTGCGTAGTAGGCAGGAGTGTCCGGTGGGCCACGAGGCTTGATGTCGGCGGTATACAACGATGGAAGGGTGATCTCTCGCTGGGTGTAGATATCCACGAGACTCCACGGACTACCGGTGTGGTGGATGAGGATGATCCAGTTGGCCTTCATGCCCGCCGAGTAGTGGCCGCGCATGAAGGACAGGTGGACGGGTAGTGGTAGCATGTCGAGGGGCACCACGACAACCTCCGTAGGATCGTCAAGTCGGTGTCCGGGCCACCTGCGAGGATCGGGCATCAGCAAGCACGGTGTCTTGAAAAGACCCGGCCGGTTGGAGACGAGTAGACTGTACAAAGACACCGAGCATGCGGCCAGACGGACGGTGCTGAGTAGGTCCATACGACTACATATCTGCTCCAAGAGAACATCGGGGAGGGAATTCCAATCGCGGCTCTACGCAGTCGGTTCTGCCATTGGGGTTTTCGGTGCCTGGGAGCCAGCGGGGAAGTGGATTCGGGTGGGCGAGCGAAGAAGCTTCTCCTCATGTGGCCGAGTAGTGAGCGGGGGGATATGGTACGCGCAAGCTACCAAGGAAGATGGCGCGGGCGGGCGAGCAGTGAGCGGGGGTAAATGGTGTGCGGCCAACGATGGGGGAGAGAGGAGGAAGAAGAAGAGAGGAGGAAGAAGAAGAGAGGAGGAAGAAGAGTGGAAGACAGGGAAGAAAGTGCATTAAATCTCAATTCTACTAGTACTACTACCAGGATATACCGTCCTTCGAAGTGTAAATAGTTACACCGATGACATGTGGGTCTACCACAAGAGGGACCATATGTCAGTTAATGGAGGACAGAGGTGCGTAGGCGTATTTGCAGAAGCGTGCTCTACTGGCAAACATGATGGCAGTACTGGGTAAGGCTGATTTAGTAACAACAACATGCTAGTTCAGCTTATTAATTGCGTGTCCCATCTGCTGCAGCGTGTATTGTCACTTCACTGCGAAGACTAGTTGAAGAGTTTTATCTGACCGAGATGGGGAATAATGGATCGCGAGGACTTCCTTTCTACACTTTCCCTATGCCTCTACGCTCACTTCACTCATTTTGCTCTATACCAAGTCACTTGTTGAAATCTGTAGAAAGACAAATACTCCGTATTTGGGAACGGAGGGAGGCTTTTACTCCGTACTATTTGGGAACAGAGGGAGTATCACCATATGGAGTGAACATAGGAAGCTTGAAATATGACCATGTCAATGGCAGGGAGTAAGCCACATGCATGCATGCATGCATGCAACATGCAACACTCACACGTACACATGGACGCACGCAACACTCATGCACCCATGCGGCACACAACACACGACGCAACACACACAGCTCACGCTCAAGTGCTCAACCTACAACCTACGTCCGTGAAAGACTGTACATTTAGAGATTTACACATTGACCAGGGCATAATTAACGCCCAAAAGTAGCAGACTTATGTGTGCATGCGACCATTGAGATAAGAAGATTAAATGAAGGCTGTTGCATGCTGTAGTTAAGGATAGACATGTAGCCTATACCTACAACACAAGTTGGTGCATTAGTCAATCAATATCGATTTAGATTAAAGGCTAAATGCATTGGAAGTGTAGATGTACATTATGTACCACACTCTTTGTTTTGTAGCCGATGTACACTCTGTGTTGGAAGACCGATGGAGGACACGTGCGTGCACTCACATACATAGCCAGGGCGGTTCGCGCGCAAGGGTTGGACTCGTGTCGCGCCTGCGTAAAGTTTTGTTTAACTGATTTCTTTGCTCTGCCAACTGACAGGTGGGACCCAGAACCCAGGTGACAATTTAACCAGTCAACAAGGTGCCACGTCGACTATGTGGTCGGTCAGTAGGGTGCAATACGGTGCTCTACGATGAGCTAGTGATCGTATAATCGCCGCAAAACTATATATAAAGACCATAAAGAGCGTATTGTTACATACTTTGACCGCCAGTGTAATTTTCTCGTTTCAAATTGACCCATATTAATCGGAAAGGACACAGTATGGACTACTACAAGTACTAGTACTCCTTTGATGTGTCCCGTCAACTCGGCGAACGAGGAGAAGCTTGCTTACTACGCCTCTCCCTCGCCCACGCACGCGGTGGTTCGCAGGACGAGGAGAGGGTTTTGACTACAGCGCCCTCTCCCTCTCCCTCGCCCCCGCCCTCGCCCTAGTGATGGACATGCAGCAGTTCAATCGGTGTCAGATTGTACTGTAGTATCATCATTGTGGGACCTTCTGAAGAGGCGAAGAGCCAAGTGCAAGGTTCACACAAGTACGAACTATTGAACCTCCCCAAGAGGCAAAGAGCCAAGCGCAAGGTTTTATAGGAGTTGTCGTCCTAGTAGGAGCGAACGATGCTACTATATGATGCCACAACGTCACATATATCCAAAGTTGTGCCACCTTTTTTTCTCAAAGAGCATGTTGGAGCCCGTGCAACAACCACACAAGTTTCACGTACACGTAACACATTTACTAGTAATAAATTCTAAAGGACGAATGCCAGTATGCCACACTAGTTCATCTCCAATTCATGTGATAAATTTGTGCACCACTAGTCTACATATATTCACCGCGCTACCGTTCACAATTACCGTACTCCACTTACACGTTATAGATGGGCTACAGGCATGTCCTCCTCCAGGTTCTAGTCCCAGGTGTTCTTCATGGATGTCATGATCCATAGCGGTGGGCAAAGGGAATCATTGTTGCAACTTTCTAGTCCTGTTCCACACAATGGAGACTCATCGAAGCTGAAGCGGCATAAATCAGGGATAGCGTGTCCCAGCATGTCGTTCATCCGGCGGTGTGCAATGAAGACACAACCATGCTTCATGAACGGCAGGCCTTCCATGTCGTGCACGAAAGGTGGCATCCGCTTCACAATGGGGTAGCTGTCCCCGATGAAAAGTGAGTACTCTCCAAGACTATTCCTCGGCACCCACGTAGCATCACGGGGGTCGAACTCGGCGCCATTCATCTGGTACACGTGGCATCCCAGATTTGGACACATGGTGACGTACATAGTCAAGGTCCATGCATAATAATGTTGTGCTCAAATATGGCGGTCAGTAATAATCTGCAGCAAATAGTACTACTCCGGTATAGAGGAAGTAAAATAACCGGCTTATTATATATAGCCACTCTTGGCTACATGGATGAGATAGTAAGACATGGAGAAACAAAAATGGTGGCTGCTAGTGGGTTCAAGTCTTCAAGGGCCTAGCTGGATATACGCATCCTCCAAGGTAAAAAGTACTCCTACAAGTACTACTACCTCCGTCCGGATTTATTGCACCCCATTGTGTTTCGTGCGTAATTTTGACCTTAGATTAAACTAACAAAATGTTCACGCATGTCACCAAACATTATATTTTTGAAAACTATGTTCAAATACGAATCCAATGAGATAATTTTTCT
The DNA here is from genome assembly GCF_002162155.2 of Triticum dicoccoides. Lineage (NCBI taxonomy): Eukaryota > Viridiplantae > Streptophyta > Magnoliopsida > Poales > Poaceae > Triticum > Triticum dicoccoides. The sequence goes on along the minus strand of NC_041391.1, from coordinate 118,847,029 downwards.
TGACATGCATTAACATTTTGTTAGTTAAATCTTTAGTCAAAATTTTACACAAACTACAAAGGGGACCTATAAACCAGGACGGAGGTAGTACTAAGTATACTACTAGTACAACAATGAAAGAGAAGGCGAGTGGCTTAAAAAATGGAATAGCTGGGTAGATGGTGACGGTCCGATCGTGGTAGATTCTGTGACCATGTTGCACATTAGTGGTACCATGGGTAACGACTGCTAAGATAGTTGATCCCAATATGCCAAAGTCATCTACAAGGTTCCTGGTTAGACCGAATCGCAGATGCAAATGCACAACCAGGATCCGCGATCTTATTTTGATTGGGGGATGACTGGTCCCTACAAAATAATGGAGTACCGTTAGGGATGCAAATGATGGTTTGTGCATTCCGTTTGTAATCTCCCGTACCGTAGGATGGCAACCAGATGAAACAAGTCCCCTGGCTTGTCACTGCAAAGATGCGGCCTAAATAGCGCACGGCGTCTTAGAATGTGTAGGGGTACAAATCTGCCATCGCCAACATACGCCAGCCTCTGCCGTTACTACATCTTGCATTGATGGCAATCCTTATGTCGAACACCGCGATGAGATAGTAATCGTAGTAGCCGCGTCGCTTTGTCGGCGGGTTCACAATTCCTATCTTCTTCAATCTCATGTAGGCATCATCATACGTATTCAAGCCCAGCTAGTGCAGCAGGCCGATCCCAATGCTCGAGAAGGGGTCTACCGGAACGGCCGCACTGCTGTGGATGTTGTGCAAAATGATGGTGGTATCCGGCCAAAGGTATGCAAGCCAATCTTTATTGGCACCGACCCAGACCTATATATAAGATGGTGGGCAGCGGAGAAATTACGGGATGGAAATGGAATAACTAAGTACTACATGATCAAACTCCATTACTGGCCTGCTCATCGGACAAAATCCGACTACCTCTCAACGTCAGAAACTCTAGCGGAGTCAACATGCAGCAATTGCCAGGGAGCGGTGGACTGTTCGAAGCATTGTCCCATAGAAGAACCTTCTCCTCAAGGACGCATGGAATACCAACAAGCATGGCCTTTTCCCAAGCCTGTTTAAGCAGCGTCTTGAAAAAGTTGGTGCAGGAAGCACCGAGTCTTGTGGCGGTGAGGACGTCGGATCGGCATGCAATTTCTCCCAGAGGATCGTCGTCCAAGGTATCCCATCCCCGACGAGGAGAAGAACCGCCTGGCGAATCCATGGGAGCAGCGACGAACTGCCTTCTCTTCGGGGGGAGGGGAATTAGCGAGGAGGAGATAAGAGCGTAGTAACAGCAGGGCCTCGTCCCTTCCAACTCTAGATCGTTCCTCAGCGAAAGGGCGAGGCTATTATTTACTACTACTACTAGCATTATGGAACGTTATGGGATTGCATTATACTGTAAATAATAGCACTAGTAAGAAATTTTTGGCATTAGGTAGTAGTTTTTGGCGTGGATTAAGAAATTTTGGGTATGTTTTTGCCATTTTTTGTACACGCCAACTAGTGTCAAAAAACATCTTACATTATGTGACGGAGGAGTACGTACTCGTACTGTAGCAGTACCAGTACTACTTTTTTCAACTAGTAGTGCGATGTACTGTACTTCTAGTCTAGTATAGTATAGTGCACCAGTTTTGAACTCTTGAATCTCAGGGCCAAGGAGCTACAGTTGGAAGTGGAGGGTACTACTGTTCTCTAGAACCATCGTTGTACTATCAATGCAGGGGAAGTACACCTGCGTAGTGGCCTAGTCGGTACTCTCGGTGCTATATTCAGCCGCTCCTAGGAGTAGCTGGTCTACTCAGCCGCTCCTCCCACGCACACACTAGCAGCCTGTTTATCAGCGACGATTATTGCGGGGGCAGAACATTTGAGTTATTTGATACATCGAGACTAGGCTTTTCGCTTCCATTTGTGGAGGTGTAATGGATCTCGTCGAACTTTTATTAGTAGTAGTTCCTTCTTTATGAATGAGATGAAGCAAAGCTTTTGCCTCCGTTTAAAAAAACACGTCAAGAGGAATTTCTTTTATAGTAGAGCCGATAATGGAGTGAAGTCCATGCGTGCAACGCCACAAGCTACAGAGTAGTAGTAGAGCACTTTACGTATGGAGCCATATTGCACAGTTCCCAATGCCCCGCCAGGCTTTTCTGGCTCCTTGGGCTTAATTGGGATGCGCTAGTTTAAATATACTACTAGCTAATGAGGAAGCTGCAAGCGAGGTGCGGCTAGGGCGAGCACGCGAGCCACGGGATGCTGGGAAGGAAAACCCGTTCACGTGGCTAGGCTGTCCAGTGCACCCAGATTGTGGGGCCGCACGTCCATTCGACTTCAAAACTCAAACTACCCGTGTAAAATATGGCTCGCAGCAAAGTGTAGTAGTACTATTCTTTAAAAAAAGGCCACCGTGCATTCGGCCGTTATCGAACCCACAAAACGAGGTATACACTCCCGCGGCCACTAGTAGTACTCGTTGGAGTAAAACGCAACCTAGAATCGCCTTTTGTCGCTAGTAGTATGTACATTGTTCCTTATAAGAAACCCCTAATAATGCAAGAAACCACTAAAATGCCAAGAAACTACTACCACTTGCATACGTGGCAGACTTAAGATAAGACTACCTTATCAACCATTGTACATGCTCTTACCAACAAAAATCCTCGAGTGACCTCCTACCTCCGGCCCATCCACCTAGTCATCCTCGGCTATGGGATGCAGCTAGCGTCGCCGGCAGAAGGCGAGGTCAAAACCGCCGGCGGTGCGGAGCCCATGTTGCGGCAGCCCGGATGCTAGCTCCGTCCGACGCTCGTGGCCGCTAGCTAGCCAAGATAGCTCCGTCCAGCTGCTTGTGTGCAAGGTTTTCTAGCTAGATTGGCACGGCAGTGCAGCGGCTTGCTCGCGCGCGCCGCGCTCAGGCTAGCCATCTGGCTCGAGCGAAGGCGCGGCGGCTTGCTCGCTCGTGAGTCACGCTCGGGCTAGCCTGCCAACCCGTGCGGAGGCCAGCGCGGCGTCCGGCCCGTCCGGCGGAGCGACGTCCAACTCGCTCATCACCGGCGCCACCGACGAACACGCATCAGTACTATTTGAAGTAATGTTCAGGAAAAATAGTGATTTGAGGGGGAATAATAGGATAGAAGTTCAGATGTGGGTCCCTCGTGTCAACGGTCAAACAAAATGTGTTTTTTTAAGCTGCCTCGTTAGCAAGGACATGTGGGCCAACCCTGTCATAAATGGGTTTAAACGAACCTAATCCGTAGGAGTACTATTTAGCAGTTTTTGGCGTGGATTAAGAAATTTTGGGTATGTTTTTGCTATTTTTTGTACAATAGATTCTTCCTAGGGCTGGTTGAAAGTGGTAGTTTTTTGTTAAATACTCTACATATTGTAAGTAGGAGTGAAAGTTAAGCTTTGGAAGCCAATAAGCAAGGCTAGTTACATAGTGCATATGTGTACATGATTGAAAGTAAATATCAACCATGAGTGACTAATATCTTGATGGAAAACTCGAAACTATGGAATACAAGGAAAAAATGCACGGTTGGAAATACTAGCAATGTTCATGTCCGTTGCAATGAATCATAATTAGAATAATACTTATTCACAAACTTGGTACAAAACACTCTAATTTTGATATACATATGTTTCAATTAGAATATATTCCTTGGGCTGCTTTGGTGAGGTCAGGGAGGGATGTGGTTGGTTTTAAGATACTAATTATGGGTTTTTTTGCAAATTGGTAGACAAGTGGGATGTTGGTGAGAAAAGGCAACAACTTACCTCACAATCGTTAGATGTAGATCTAATGGTCAGAAACGACGTATGGCACACACACCAGCATCACCAACTTAGTCTTGTGTAGGAGTACTAGCAAGATCCGTGCATTGCACGGAACATCAAGATGCATTTTTTTTATAAAACACTTGTTGTGATTGACCCTTGTGGGAGTAATCCCATGTGTAAAAACTAATGGTATCTCGAGAAATATGAGATCAGGTGAAGAGGAGTGGGGTGTGGTGGTGGTTGGTAGTCGGACTGAGCGGAGGCATGAGGATTTACGACGCCGGCAGCGGCCACCAGGCCAGTATGTTCCAGAGGCTTCCTTTATTAATTGCTCAACAATGAGGTTTGTTGGAGATAGGGATGAACGAGGGAAGGCCTTGTCTGCAAATGTGGAGAGGGGTGCGGGTATCTTCTAGTTTAATTTCCATCCATCAGATATAGATCGGGCGGTCTATATTCCAAGATGGCACACGTACTATCATCACCACCTCGGTTTTTTATAAGAGAAGAAATATAAGTATGGAGATACAAACGTATTATCGTTACTTTCTTCCATAAACTAGCATCTACATTCTATTCAACGCCTCGGCATGTGGGGCCTTAACACAATGACTTCTCAACTGTGTAAAACAAAGATTTTCCCGTCGCCGACAAGGAGGTGGTGACGGCGGCGCGCTTTTTGGCTTGCTCTAGTCCTAGTAGTCATACTAGGTCGTCTAAGCACGTGTAGATTTATTCTTTTTCACGTCTCGTGTTTGCCGTACTGCCACGACTGTTGATAAATAGAAGGTATGTTATTCACGGGGAAACCCTTGATGAGCGTGTTTGCAAGAGAGAGAGACAGTGTGCGTGTGTGATATGTCATTAGAGACCGAGGCAATGATAACAGATTCTTTGTGTCTATGTGTGTGGAGGATAGAGAGAGACATGTACATAGGGCTTTGTGTTGTGTAACATGGAGACACATACATAATTAGAGGGTGAGTGCGTGAGATACACATGCGGACATGGGGAGAGATGAGGATCCAGATAAATGGGTGTTCCTGCGTGTTTGTGTGTGTTTGTGCACGCGTTTGTGTGTGAGAGGGAGAGAGTGTACGTGGAGTAGAGAGACCACTGATGATGTAAACCTAGTATATGGGAAGGGGGAATGGTGTGACATGTGTAGTAGCGGGATAGGACGGGTGCGGGCTGCGGGAGTAGACTATTTGGAAGAGACATCATGTGTGTGTGTGCGGGAGGGGTGTGAGAGCGAGAGAAAGACAGAGCTAGCGACAGAGAGAGAGAGAGGAAGAGAGGCGGCGAGAGGGGTCGTTTGTGTCCATAAATGGCGTATAGCTAGATAGGGAGACAATGTTGATGTTGTCCGAAATTGCCCTATGAACGGAGACGCAAGGGAAGCGAGTCATTGTGTGTGTGATAGGGACTTCATGAGAGATCTAGAATAGATGGTGTACATAACAATGTGCGAAATCGAGAAGTGTTGGGGATATAACTATTTGTGTAAGCCGCCTAGGGAGGGGCCGGGTTACGCAAAGAAGACTCATCAGAAAGAAGCCCAAGACCAAGCATGAAGATGGTGGTTCAATAAAGGGTCTAAAGCCCGCCAGCGACTTGAGGCCCATTGTAGTAAACCGCCATAATGGCATGACTTGTATCGTAAGGTAGATTTAACTAGTCACCGAGCCGTACACTATTTATGAGCCGGCCGGGACTCTGTAAGCCGCAGGGCGCCAACCCGTGTATATAAGGGGGCGACCCACTGGCGGCTGAGGGTAAGAAACAACTCATTGAGAATCGGGCATAGCGTATCTCGCTCCCTGGTCATCGAAACAACAAGCAATACCAACCCAACTGGACGTAGGCCTTACCTTCATCGTAAGGGGCCGAACTAGTATAAACCTCTCGTGTCTCTTGTCCTAATAACCCCTTCAAGCTTCCTAGTTGCGATGGCTCCACGATTAAGTCCTTTCGCTAGGACATCTGACGTGACAATTCCACGACAGTTAGGGAGCTATGCAAAGAGTCACGACATATATGTATGCAGGGAAGGAGCTGGGGCGGGTCCGCATGTGGGAGAGATAGAAAGAGGAGAGTGGTGCACAAGGAGACAAAGTGTGCTTGTTTGCAGTGGGAGTGGTGTGTGAGGTGAGTTCGCGAGAACCACATAACTAGAGAGTGAGGTTTGGGGGTGACGTTTTATGTGTATGTGAAATATACACTCTACATAGTGCGTGTGCTTGGGTAAGAGAGATAGCGGGAGAACTAGAGAGTGAGGGAAGAGATGTGTGCATGCCCGAGGGACAAAGTGATAGAGACCTATGTTGGGGTCCAGACTTTACAAGAGAGAGGGGTGTTAATGTGCTTGTGTGTTGGTGTTTGGGGGAGAGAACGACTTCTCTATGTGTATGTGTGTGTGTGTGTGTGTGTGTGTGGTGGTGGTGGGGGGGTTGACTTCAGATAAAGAGTGAGGTGTCTATATTTTAGAGACTTTAGCGTAATTGAGATATTTTGCACTCATGGTTGATCCATTTGTTTCACAGTTTGTACTATGAGATTACGATACCTTTGAACATGCGTGATATACCTTGATGTACCAGAATTACAAACCTAAGATTCGAATTTTGGAATTCGACTCCATCATTAGCTTTTGTAATTCATTTAAACGGAGGTACATTTTTTAAGCCGGCATTTAGTGATTTCAAATTCATATATCAAACCTAGAGATATACACATACGGGCATGTTCAAACTTTATAATCATCCACTTTATTCATACACATACACATTTTTGCTTTTGTCATCATATTTAGGATAAACACATCTAGAATTTCATTTGAATTGTACAGTATGATGGTATTTGCTTGTAGTAGCTCAATGATCCATATTTGAATTGAATGGACAATCTAAGTTTCGAGTTGGAGACATTGATTTTCAAAACATGCACTCTTTTTTTGTGTGCAAAACAAACAAATTGTCGGCCATGATATCATAGTCGGCTGTACGACAGCAGAATACATATAATTTTAGGCGCCAAAAGCTTTCAAACTTCCCGCTCACATCGAAATATCACGCGCCCGAAATTTAACCCTGCGATATTCCTGTTTTACCCCTGCCACATGAACGGAAAAGGGCTGCTTAGGTAACTCCATTGTTTTCCCCTCTTTGCCCCCAACATTCTTCCCTAGAGCCCCTCCCCTTCCCCTCCCCGACCCCCCAACCCTGGCAAGCCGCGGAATCTAGTCCTCCCCCGCAGCGGTGGACCTCACACCACGCCGGATCTACCTTCCGCAGCTTGGAACCCCCAACTGCCAACTCACCACCTCACCGGAGCCGCTTCAGCGACTGGCTTGTCCACCGCTCCAGATCTCCTTGACCGCTGTCGGTGTCAAAACCGGCGGATCTGGGGTAGGGGGTCCCGAACTGTGCTTCTAGGCGGATGGTAACAGGAGACAAGGGAGATGATGTTTTTACCCAGGTTTGGGCCCTCTCGATGGAGGTAAAACCCTACTGCTGCTTGATTAATATTGATGATATGGGTAGTCCAAGACTTGATCTACCACGAGATCAGAGAGGCTAAACCCTAGAAGCTAGCCTATGGTATGATTGTTGTTCATCCTATGGACTAAAACTCTCCAGTTTATATAGACACTGGAGAGGGCTAGGGTTACACAGAGTCGGTTACAATGGGAGGAGATCTTCATATCGAATCGCCAAGCTTGCCTTCCACGCCAAGGAAAGTCCTATCCGGACACGGGACAAAGTCTTCAATCTTGTATCTTCATAGTCCGGGAGTCTGGCCAAAGGTCATAGTCTGGCTATCCGGACACCCCCTAATGCGGGACTCCCTCAGTAGCCCCTGAACCAGGCTTCAATGACGATGATTCCGGCGTGCAAATTTGTCTTCGGCATTGCAAGGCGGGTTCTTCTCCAAATCCCATGTACCTGTCGAATAGTGTCCAGCTTCCGGTGCATGCTGTACTCCTCAACTTCTGTGCCCAATAATGACCATCTTCCACATGTCAAACGAATGCGATAAGCCAGCGAATTTTTTCATTTACCCCCCTAGCCGCGTGAATGAGCTGCCCATAAAACAGACGGGGATTTAGATCCAGCCCACACCATCTTCCCTCCGCGAGCCTTTATTAGAGCGCCTTCGACAGAGATCCATTCCACCATGGCCGGTCGGTGCAGCTCCTCCTCTCGCCTCTCCAGCCCTCGGCCCGGAGATTGGGGGGGTCTTCCGTCCCGCATAGCGAGCTAGTAGTGCTTCAGTCCAAGGGGCTCCTTCCCCCAGAATATATAGTCCCGGTTCGAGCCGGGATTGCCACCTATAGCGACGGAGAGCAAGCGGAGAGCATCCCCAATCCCTCCCAAGGAGAGCGGGTGTGCCTAGTCCCTTATTTAATAAGAGGACTCGGATTTCCGATTCATCTGTTTCTCCGAGGGCTACTGGAGTTCTACGACCTCCAGCTACACAACCTCACACCTGCCTCCATACTACATATCGCAGGCTTCGTGGCCCTCTTCAAGCTGTTCTTGGGCATCGAGGCCCATTTCGCGATGTGGAAGAAGTTGTTCTGCCTCGTGCCCCGCTCTCAGGAGGGGTCGATTTATCAAGTGGGCAGAGTCGAACTATGGTGCATCGCTGGGATCGGATATCTATCCGGAACCCCAAAGAGGGCGTCCGAGGACTGGCCTTAAGAATGGTTTTATATAGATGACGTCCCCCTGTCGGACCCTATACGGATCAGCCTCCCTGAGTTCAATAATGCTCCGTTGAAGAAGCGCCTAAGCTGGCGCCCGTGGAACCCTCAGAGGGAAACTGACAGGGACGTCCTTTACCTCATGAACCGGATAAGGTTGTTGGCTCATTCCGGACTGACCATGATCAAGGCCATGGCCATATGCATTACGCGGGGGGTGCAGCCGCTTCAGTACAGAGGCCACCCCATGTGGGATTTCAACGGGGAGGACGACGCCACCCGGTGCGGTCGTAAGGGGCCGGATTCGGCTGCCACTCGAATGAGAATTTTATCCGCTTTGTACAAGGGAGAAGAAGAGGAATTCCTCCATGTCAACCCATAGAGCGGATTCTCCATGTACAATCCTCCAAGCTGGATGAGCGAACACTTTCACTTGCCTTCCTGTTTTCAAATTCGCATGGTTGAGTACTTAGTCTAGCAATTGCAACGCAGGAGCTGCGCCAGACTGTGAAGGAAATAAACAGCCCCCCTCCACAACCCAAGGACCCATAACGGGCCCTCGACCCGGACTCCCAAGAGGACCCGGACTTGTGTGTGGAGCTAATTGATGGGGTGTTTCATAAATTGAGTAAGGACAACACCTTAGTGGCCATTACGGCCGATTATCCCAGACTACTTCCAGCCTCAAAGGTGACCGAGATCGAAGTCCCAGTACTCTTCAGAGGATCCATCCATGCTCATTTTGATTGTCGTAAACCAATAGTGTTTCGTTTTACAGGGGAAATCCTTGCGGCGGAGGGCCGAGCCCGCGGTGGGTAACCAACAAGGGCCGTCGAAGCCAGGAGGGATAAAAAGAAGTGCGGACCGGATCGAGACTCCGGCGCAATGGTATGGCGCACAATTTTTACGTCTAGGGTTTATGCCCTCAAGTCGCGCTAACGCTCATGCTCTCCTCAGGAAAAAGGGCGCCCGCCGGACTATATCCACCGGCCAGGCTTCAAGGCCGGATCCGGAAGCGGAGGCGAACATGGGGCGCGCACCAGACGTTCCTCCGACAGAGGATGCGGACGGGCTATCTGCTACCAATTCAGAGGTGGAGAGTGCCATGAACCACAGGCGTCACCGGACTGTTCTTCGTGACGCATGTTTTCCCAAGAGGTGTTGGATGCCTTTAATATGGGAGATGCGTACCTCCGTGCCGCTCAAAATGGTCTAGCCAGAGCCACAAAGAAGTATGTGAAAGACATACGGGTGAGTAAATCCGATGATTATATATGTCATTAGCCCCCGAGACTTGAAGCAGTTAAGATAACTGATTTAAGGATCATATGAAATGCAGGATCTTACAAAAAAGAATACGCAACTGTCCTAGGAGCTGGAAGAGTGCAAGGCCCAACTTGAGGCCGCACTGGATGCTTCAGAGAGTACCAAGGGGACGCCCTCAGGTAATGTATGCTTCGAAAGATAATTCTGTTGAGACGTGCAGCATTTGTGCAATTCTGACAATAATAGTGCAGATAGGGCTAGAGTGAATCCGGACAAGCAACAACTCCTGCACCAGTTGAGGGCCGGCGAGAGCGTGCTGACGAGGGTGAGGCAGGAGAAGAACAAGCTTCAAGGCGCCAACACCCAGCTGGGCGAGGAACTAAAGGATGTTCGTGCTCAGTTGTCTGATTCTGTAAAGGAGAATCGGCGACTTCGACGTGGCATTTTTAGTAAGTGCTTAAACGAATCTTCAAAAAAGAGTTCGGCGAGGAAGTCGACTGACAGAGCTATGTCCGCAGGTATGCTGACAGGTCGGCCGGGTGAGGAAATTCCCGGTTCTGCGGGGGACCTTCTTCCCAAGCTATTGCAGCTGCACGAACAAGTTCGGCAGGCGATGCAGGGCGTCGTCCAGGCTTTGTGGCCATCCCTCTCCATGCCCGAAGGCCTTGGAGAGCTTGCTGAGAAGCTGAAGGGAGTGCGGCAGCGCTTCCAATTATGGAAGATATCGGCCTGCTGTCAAGGCGCCATTGAGGCCTGGGCCATGGTGAAGACGCGGTACAGAAGGCTGATCCAAACCACATGGCCAAGGTCAGCCCTATGGGGCCCGACGGGAAAGAGATCCCTGTCAGTTTAGTGTACGGCGAGGTAGAGTTGGCCGCCAAGTAATCCCAACAGGACTGGAAATTAGACAGCCTGTTGGACGGTATTGAAGAAGAATATACCCAGTCAAATTGACTATGTAATTTAAAATGACATGTAGAATGCCTTCTAGCCGGATTGTAGATCGTTTGTCATTGCAGACCTTTTCGCTTCGACCTCTGGACCCGATAGTCTGTAGTGTGTCCGAATACCCTGTCAGTTATGTATGAACCGGGGCATGCATGGAGACAAGGAGTAGGGGTCATAAGTGCTTTAGCAGACAAGTGCCCAACTAGTTATATTATATTACATGGTTAGTAAGAAACATCTTCCAGGGAGAATAGTTCCGTTAAGGGTTCCTTTCCCTGGGAGGCATGCCCTAAAGTGCATGTCCGGACTGCGAAAAAAGCAGAAAAACATCTGGGGGCAGAAAAATAAATAAGTGAAAAGTCATCTTTTATTTCACCAACTGAATATTCCCTTAAGAACGCTAGCTTTTGGCTTCACCCAGTATGAGGTACATATCCGGCTGACCCGGCAGCAACAATCGCAGAGGTGCTCCCTTTACCACCTAGACGAACAAACAGGAATGCAGGGGTAAGCACAGGAGCCAGGCAACCCAGCTTGGCCAAAACTTAAGTCATATCGATGCATATAATGGTGCATAAAAGGTTCATGCGGAAGTATCACACATGTTTTGGGCATGAGGCCCGTGTATATAAGCTTCTGATAAAGAAGCCCCCAGGTATAATGAGCGCGGGTGGCGCGTCAAGTATATCCGAACAACGCGCAAGCAAGCCCTAAAGGCTTGGGAAAAAAAGAGGGGAGGGAGTAGAGAAATAACAGGCAGCTAATGTGAAATAAATAAAAAAGGGGGACATAGGAAGGAAACAAACACAGAGTCCGGCGCTAGGTGTAGAATCTTCGTAGGTGTGCTGCGTTCCATGGGTTCGGCTCGAGTCGGTTGTCCGATGCATTTCGCAGACGGTACGCTCCACCAGTCAGGACTTGGTCGATTATGAAGGGACCCTCACACTTGGGCTTTAGTTTGTCCTTTTTCTTGTCCGGCAGGCGTAGAACTAGTTTGCCAACGTTATAAGTTTTGGCCCGTACTTCTCCGCTTTGATATCTTCGAGCGTGCTGTTGATAGAATGCGGAACGGGCTTTTGCCATGTCACGCTCCTCCTCCAATGCGTCCAAGCTGTCCTGCCGATCGAGCTCGGCTTCTCTTTCTTCATACATTCGCACGCGAGGTGAGTCATGAATTATCTCGCAGGGCAGGACTGCCTCTGCGCCGTGTACCATAAAAATGGTGTGAATCCGGTAGTGCGATTCGGCGTGGTCCGCAGCCCCCAGAGTATGAAGTTGATCTCCTCTACCCAGTTCGAGTTAGATTCCTTGAGGGATCGCACCAATCTGGGTTTGATGCCGCTCATGATTAGACCGTTGGCTCGCTCGACTTGACCGTTAGTTTGTGGGTGATAGACTGAAGCGTAATCAAGCTTAATACCCATGTTTTTGCACCAGAGTTTAACTTCATCGGCCATAAAGTTTGTGTTGTTGTCAGTAATGATGCTGTGAGGAACTCTCAATGAAAGCACCAATGTCGGTGTCAAAACCGGCGGATCTCGGGTAGGGGGTCCCGAACTGTGCTTCTAGGCGGATGGTAACAGGAGACAAGGGACACGATGTTTTTACCCAGGTTCGGGCCCTCTCGATGGAGGTAAAACCCTACTCCTGCTTGATTAATATTGATGATATGGGTAGTACAAGAGTTGATCTACCACGAGATCAGAGAGGCTAAACCCTAGAAGCTAGCCTATGGTATGATTGTTGTTAGTGCTATGGACTAAAACTCTCTGGTTTATATAGACACCGGAGAGGGCTAGGGTTACACAGAGTCGGTTACAATGGGAGGAAATCTTCATATTGAATCGCCAAGGTTGCCTTCCACGCCAAGGAAAGTCCTATCCGGACACAGGACGAAGTCTTCAATCTTTTATCTTCATAGTCCGGATGTCCGGCCAAAGGTCATAGTCCGGCTATCCAGACACTCCCCAATCCGGGACTCCCTCAACCGCCATCATGGTCCACCGCACAGGATCTGCTTAACTAGCGCCCTCCACCACAGCCTAGGCCCTTCACTGACTCCATCGTCCGCCCCTTTGCTGGCCCTTCATACAAGCCCTCGTCCGACGCAACAGATCTGCCTCACCGAAAGTACTATACAACGTGCCCGCCGAAGCCCTCGTCCACTGCACCAGACCCACTCCACGGACGCCATATTCAACTCCACCGGCCCTGCTTTACCGATGCCGCAGCCTCATCAGGTTATTTCGATTTTTACTCCTTCGGTTTTTCTCTTTATCGTGCAACTATTCACTTACCACAGATGAGCTTTCTTGTATGTCGACAGGCGCCGCAACCGTAGCACCGGAGCAGCTTCAGCGACAGCGACAGCCAGCCCAAACTCATATGCAACATGAGCACCATCGACGATCCTTAGCTATCAAGTATGACAACGATACCCATACGCCGCCGAGAATCAGGTACTATTATCCAATGGCCGGCGCCTACGTTCACTTTCCTAGCATAAGCACCGCACCTTTGAATTTCTTCATGGCATCATTCAGTTTTTCATGAGACGCGTTATTCTGCTTGCACCTGTAGGGTCATACTTCTAGCAGTGAACATGTTACATGTGTTAAATTACATACTAGTGCACATATAGTTAGTATGCTTTAGTTTGTTTTGATGCCACCTATTGGTTCCATCAGACTCCTTAATGTTCTCTATGCTTAATTACACATCAGCAAACTAGCATGTGGTTCCGCTGCATTTTGTTTGTTTTACCCTACATTTTCTGATGCTAGCTATTACATCACTGCTCCGAGCCTCTATTCATTACTTGTTTGTGTGTTCTTGATCTTCCCAAGTTTCATGACTAATTTGATGCTTCTATTAATTATGGAGCTGCCAACCCCATCAAGCAAAATATTTGTTCTTTTGGTGTTGGCACCTCGAACAAGCATAAAAAAAAGAGGGAAGCAGATATATTGTCGTGTATGCACAGACCCTTCTTTCATTAGTTTAGATGAACCATTGATGATCAATTTGGACAAGTGCATGCGATTAAAATTAATTTTACCTAAATAGATGGTGCAGAATAAACTACAACAACTAGATTTGCAACCACAGGATGCTGACGATATCTTCAAAGAACATTGCAAGAGCAGTTAGGCTTCACAACAACATATGGTAAGCCAGTGTGTTTTAGTACATGTTAAATGTAATGCGAGTGGGCTGCTTTCTTGGCTTGTGCCCTCAACGTGTAATCCTACCGAATTACAAATAGTTCAGTTGTCTGCTTTGCTATATTGCTTGATTCGAATGCTTGTTTGTTGTTACGTTATACCTGAGTTGGCCGGTATGTCAGCAGTGCCTGCTGTACTATCGTAAAGAAATGCATGCCTATTTCATTTGAGTCCTTATCTTTTCCTCTCAACTTCATCACAAGACTGTCTTCGTAGTTTATATGAGGCCACACTGTTAAGTGCTTTCTCAGATTATTTCAACTGCTTAGATGCCTTGGCAACTTAAATATAGCGGTTGTACACTCCCTTTCAACTTTCATCTTACCATTTGAATTTCTTTTCGGCTGATGCTGCTTCGGACCATTTAAATATCGTTTGCAATGCTCGGCAATAATTCATCCGTCGTTTACCATGTAAGCGTACTGCCTGGATCATACGATAATTATCTCTTACTTATGTCCAGTGGAAACCTTTAAGGATGCCGTTCACACTAGGACACAATGTACAACCCAAGAATCTATTTGTGGAAGCAGTGCGCCATCCATGTTACCAGATGGTAGCAGTTCAGAGGCAACACCGCCGGAGAGCAGTCTGAGCACATATATTATAGTGCTTGAGGCTTTACTAGAGGCAGAAAGAGATGGTGTGGCTTCCATGAGTGAGGTAATCTTTATCTTGAGGCTGGAAATTATGGAATTAGCGGCACGCATTATGCAAGCAACCCAAGAATTGGAGGAAGTAAGAATGTTGCATTTGAAGACGGAGGAGGTCCTGCTGTTTCTGCTATCTAAAGCCCAAGGTAATCACGGTTCTTCTTTAGATACCAGTTGAAATTGTCATTAGATTATTGTACTTGCATGTTGTGTCATGTCTCTGAATGGATTATGTTGCCAGACCCCCTATGTTGTCCGGAATTCCATGTTGTCCATGTGTTGTAATGATCCGATTTTATTAGGCGAGGTAATCCTCAGTACTTGTATGATTGACATAAGGTGAATTGTTTTTCGTGTGAGCATATTGTATAGGATGAAATAACTGTTTGAATCAGAGTGTATCCAACCTACTAAATTCGAAGGTCACATTATTTCTAAATCATAATCATATATAAAGATGGAACAAATCTTTGTTGTGGTTTTTGAAGAAATAAATAACAAAACATATAATTATCTGTGGATATTCGTAATCGAATACAAACTGGATTTGAATTTAGTTTGCCAACTCCCAGGGCAAACGTGAATGCTAATTCTCCCAAGTTTTGAACAAAGTAGCTAAACACCCACTATAATTTGTGGGTTGCCCGAAACAAGTGTTTGCGAGATGGAAATTACTGTCTACCCCTTAACCTTGACATCCTTATCGACCGGATTTACAATGCTGTCGATAGGCGTAGACTTGTAACTTCAATCAGACGTGACACGATGGCCTCTGAGCCCATTTAGACACGGTGGCGCCAAACGTGGGTGGCAAAACACATTTGGATTCAAGCTCGTCCGAAAGACATGTGTCTCTTCCACCATTTCCCCATTCATACATGATGGGCAGCAAAACAAACCCTCCTTGTCCGAAATCGATGTAGGCTAATATTTTAAATAGGGGCAGATGTGTAACTTCCATCAGACATGACACAACCGCCCTACCTGTCAGCCCCATTCATACACCGTGGGCGCCAACCGTGGGCGGCAAAACACCCTCTCCTCGCCCGAAATAGTTACTGGCAAATATTTGGGAGATGCGAGATTACCGTCCTATCCCCAACCGACGCAATGTCTGAAATTTTAAACGGGGGATAAGTTCATAACTTTCCCCCATTTCAGAGAAGCGCGTCCGAAAGTTTGAGATCCCCCCTCCCCTCCATTTGCCCATTCATACACCGTCAGCGGCACGACAACCTCCGCACTACGGCCAACCTCCTTCGTCCGCCGCCCCATCCTCCACCTTGCCGGAGCCGCTACCCCTACCCTCTCATCCACTTCAAGAGATGGACGTCTCTCATCCACGGCGCTAGACCAGGATCCTTTCATCGCCCCCTCTCGCTTCATCGGCGCTGTTGTCCACCTTGCCGTTGCTGCTCCTATGACCGCCTCGTCCACGGCAACCGGATATATCCCCCGACCCGGCTGTCTGCCATCTAAAGTCTTCTTCCCCACCGCCGATAGACATCGCACCCGCAGCACCCTCAACGTATCAGCATAGGCCTACACGGCGTCGCAAGAGAGGTGGTACTCTTCCATATGTGCTTAAGTTATTGATCTCACCTGGAAAATAGATCGTAATTTGTTTACTGTACTTTTCTTGTCCGTACCAAATCGTAGTGGCTAGTTGAATGCAAACATTGGTTGCGAAGTAGGTTTGTCCGGTTTGCACCTTCAGATCCGCCATGGCACGGGCACTATACTCGTAAAGCTTATGGTTCCCCCCTTTATATTCACTACCATCATTGTAGGTGCTTCGTCTCGTGCTAGCACTGCTCCTCAAGACCTCAACCCAAAGCTTACGTGTTGAACTACGAATCTGATATGATGCTCATATCACTATAACAGAGAACGTTTAATTGGTCACCTAATGTTCCTATATTCGTTTCGAAAAGCATGTGCGCCACCCACTGGTCCAGCTAGTTCCACTTTCCTGATTTTTCTCTTGATGCTTAGGGTTTTCCCCTTTTGTCTACTCTACTATGATCTCCGTAGGTGCTTTCTGTCGTACTAGCATTACTCCACCCTTCAAGCTAAACAACACAACACTCAGAATTCGAAAGCTTAGTTCTTCAAATATGATTGTGATATGATACTGATATTAGTTAACCGACACATTTAATTGGTTAGCTAAAGGTCCCACTTGAGTTTCCAAATGCATGTCGCGACATATAGAGAGACAGCATAATTACATTTCTTTGTCACTTGTTGACTGTACTTTCTTGTCCATACCAAATCTTAGTTGTTATTTCAAAGCAACATCGGTTGCGAACTACCCTTTGCGCGGTTTACAGCTTCAGATATGCCATCCCACTGCCACGGTCAACACTGTACTGATCATGCTCATGTTTTCCCCATTTTATGATGACCACAATCAACCTACGTGGTTCGTGTCGTCATAGCACTACTCCACCCATCGAGCTAAACAAGCTTAGTTGTACAAATTCATATATGATATTATTGCTGATATTAGTAAAACTGAGAGATGTTTAATTGGTTAGCTAAATGTTCCTACTTTAGTTTCGAAATGCATGTGAGCCACATATGGAGAGACCGGAAAGAATAGTATTTCTCTGTGCGCTCTGGTTCAGCATGGGTGGCCAACGGACATTGTATTGAAATACTTGTAATATCTTCAATCTGCTTGCTCTTCTGCTCTTCTTTAAGATGATAATCTTCTCTTTCGGTCGATTGGTCAGGTCGAGTTGTTATCCCTTAGTATATTTAGTATCTGTCAGGTCAGGCCGACTTGTTCTTGTTTACTATATGTTGAAGCTATCATCTGCGAAGTGTCATCACTTCTGGAGCTCTCATATTTTGAGGAGTAGGCCACATTATATTAATGCACACAACAAATTACAGGATGCATGGCATCTTTTAAAAGAATTGCAGAGATAGCACAAAGGGGTTTACAGGGAGGCAGTATTGGATTAGAATCACTTCTGCATTACAAAGAAAATCTCACTTGTTTTTATGTTTTCATGCATGTCAGATATTGAACATTATCAAAATGAATATGAGAATGGGCGCATGAGAGGAATATTGCGGAACGATCCACTGGCTAACAAACTTGGCATGGTGGAGGATGGCCTATCTTATTCACCCATCAAGGTGCTTGCTCTAACTTTGCAAAGTTGTATTGGTCGCACATATTTTGCGTCTGACCTCTTGCATTTCTTCTACTTTGTTACACCATCTTCTTAGTTTAAGCATCATATATGAGTATATGCCATAACTATCCATTTTCTGTACCTATTCCATGTGTCGTCACACTATGTTTTTCCAGTCAAATGTTGTTCTTTCGTGATAAATGTCCAAAAGGAAGAGGGTGAGTGCAGATCCACAAGGAGTACAAACTAGGTGACAACTACTAGTTTCAAATTGTAGTTGTAAAAGCATGTTCCTTATGCAGAATAGATTCATTTATTTGCTTATATCATTGTGAAACCTGTTACATGTCTCCTTGTTTCTCCTTCAGAGTCGTATCTCTTACGCCAGGCAGAACTTTAGGGAAGATAGTGAGCCAAACCATCTTGAGGAGAGCGAGATGACCCCAAGGTCCTGTCTCGATGAAGACAGTGAGTTGAAGCTACTCACCAGCAGGTGTGAGACAACCTCTGTGCAGTCACTGCCTCAATCAGTTCGACATCTTCAGTCTCAACTTAAAGCGGAAAGGCTTGCTTCAACTCAGCTCCAACTTGAAGTCAAAGATGCAATGAAGATGTCAGAGGACTGCCAGGCGCACCATCATGCCTTAAATCTAGTATTGATGCATCTGTCGTTGACACAACTGAGGTCTACTCAGCTTCTTCAGCTGTTTGGGGGGGCCGACCTGGCCAGGCCTAGTGCCTTCTGAAGTGCTCTCAGTTTTGTATATTCTTTTGTCGGCGCGTTTATTTGCACTGGTGGCAAACTTTGATGCCCAGTGGATGTAATATGTGTGATAGCCGTGATAGCCTAGCGTAGGTTGCTTGCTTATTTATTTACTTGTTGTCTTATTTATTGGTTTGCTTGTAGTCATTGCAGTTCTTTTTCCGCGGTTTGCTAGTGGCTGCAATAACGTATTTTTTAAAACTAGGCAAAAATAACCATGGGCTAATATTTATGGTAGTGACACTGGGCCTCCTACGGGCCATAGAAACAGTGGGCCTTCTACGGGCCGTAGAAACAATGGGCCTTCTATGGGCCGTACAAACAATGGGCCTTCTACGGGCCGTATCATCAATGCACCTTACACGGGCAGTATGATCGATTGGCCAAACATGGGCCAATAACAGGCCGCATTATGGCTGTAAACGAGCTAGAGATGGAATCGTCCATTCATGGGCCGACCATAACGGGCCATCGTTAATAGGCCGTATTTCGTGACGCTATGAAAATGGCCCAACGTGTTAATGGACCACAAACGGGCCGACTGTGACCGAGGGCTGAATTTGGACCATAAGAAGAAAATGACAGTAACGGGCCGTAACAAAACGAATGCTGGAAATGAGCCCAAGAATAAATGGGCTCTGAGTAGGCCGAAAGATAACATGGGCTGGAAACGGCCTGTCGGTGTCAAAACCGGTGGATCTCGGGGAGGGGGTCCCGAACTGTGCGTCTAGGCGGATGGTAACAGGAGACAAGGGACATGATGTTTTTACCCAGGTTCGGGCCCTCTCGATGGTGGTAAAACCCTACTCCTGCTTGATTAATATTGATGATATGAGTATTACAAGAGTAGATCTACCACGAGATCAGAGAGGCTAAACCCTAGAAGCTAGCCTATGGTATGATTGTTGTTTGTCCTACGGACTAAAACCCTCCTGTTTATATAGACACTTGAGAGGGCTAGGGTTACACAGAGTCGGCTACAATGGGAGGAGATCCAGATATCCGTATCGCCAAGCTTGCCTTCCACGCCAAGGAAAGTCCCATCCGGACACGGGACGAAGTCTTCAATCTTATATCTTCATAGTCCAGGAGTCCGGCCAAAGGTTATAGTCCGGCCATCCGGACACCCCCTAATCCGGGACTCCCTCAGTAGCCCCTGAACCAGGCTTCAATGATGATGAGTCCATCGCGTAGATTGTCTTCGGCATTGCAAGGCGGGTTCCTCCTCCGAATACTTCATAGAAGATTTTGAACACAAGGATAGTGTCTGGCTCTGCAAAATAAGTTCCACATACCAGGTAGAGAGAATAATATTTGTACAAATCTAATCTGCTGACGTATTCCGGGGCGTGACATCATGCCACGGCCAAGCCTTTATTCGAATCGTTTTACTGTCCCACCTCAGCTCATTTAGCGAGGTGGTTTCCTTGGCACGTCTTGTCGAAGCAGAGATCGTGTCCCCTTATTCCGGGATTCCCATCAATACGAGCGTGGGTAAACAACCGTGCCTGTTGGTATATTTCTCCAATCGAAGGCGACTCCCAAACGGTCATGGGGAGGGCTCTTGGTATTCAACCTCTTTATAAACAGACCAAGGCTCGACTCCTTTCTTTCAATCTCAATCAAATCCGCCTCTCAGCTTGAGTTCCAACACCCAAAGCTCTAGATTCAGGCGCTTCGGACCTCCTATGATGTCCGGTTTTGACCTTCAAGGCCGGTGGATGCCTTCCTCCATTACGGAAGAAGACGTGCTAAAGCTAAGAGATGCCAGGTATGTAACGAGCGAAATCTCGCATAGGCTGCCTGCTCAAGGGTAGGTTATTCCCATTCCCAAGCCTGGTGAGAGTGTGGTGTTGGCGTCTCACTTCCTTCGGGGGACTAGGCTTCCCTATTTACCCCTTCGTGAGGGGGCTCATGTTTTATTACGGTTTGGAATTTCACGACTTAGCTCCAGAGTCCATCCTCCATATCTCATCGTTCATTGTCATGTGCGAGGCCTTCCTCCATATTACTCCTCACTTCGGATTGTGGCTTAAGACCTTCCAAGTAGAGCCGAAGATGATCGAGGGGCAGCACGCAGAGTGCGGAGGTGCTGTTATAAGCAAGATTGCCGATGCTCCATGGCCCGAGGGCTCTTTTCAAGAGGAGTTCGGCTTATGGCAATGAGAGTGGTTTTATATCACAGCCCTCAGGGGCACCACATGGGTGGCTCCACCAGCCTTTCGCTCGGGTCCCCCAGCACAGCTAGCGTTAGGGGTCAATAAATGGCTTAACTGGGGGCCGTCCAAGGACGTGCCCTTGTTGCAGGGCCGCGTTCGAGATCTTCTAGAAAGAGATATCAATCTGGCCGTAGTGACGTAGGTTATGTTGATTCTGTTAGGGAACGTTGCAGAAAATAAAATATTTCCTATGGTTTCACCAAGATCAATCTATGAGTTCATCTAGCAACGTGAGAGAGGAGTGCATCTGCATACCCTTGTAGATCGAGCGGAAGCGTTCAAGAGAACGGGGTTGAGGGAGTCATACTCATCATGATCCAAATCACCGGAGATCCTAGCGCCGAACGGACGGCACCTCCGCATTCAACACACGGAGGGTCAGGGAGACGTCTCCTCCTTCTTGATCCAGCAAGGGGGAAGGAGAGGTTGATGAAGATCCAGCAGCACGACACCGTGGTGGTGGATGCATCAGGGATCCCGGCAGGGCTTCGCCAAGCGTCTGCAGGAGGGAGAGGTGTAGCAAGGGGGAAGGGAGGCGCCAAGTGCAAGGGTGTGGCTGCCCTCCCTCACCCTCTATATATAGGGTCCCCAGGGGGGGCGCCGGCCCTAGGAGATGGGATCTCCTAGGGGGGCGGAGGCCAAGGGGGGGTGCCTTGCCCCCAAAGGCAAGTAGAGGCGCCCCCTCCCCTAGGGTTCCCAACCCTAGGCGCAGGGGGGCCCAAGGGGGGCACACCAGCCCACCAGGGGCTGGTTCCCCTCCCACTTCAGCCCATGGGCCCCTCCGGGATAGGTGGCCCCACCCAGTGGACCCCCGGGACCCTTCCAGTGGTCCCGGTAGAATACCGGTGACCCCCGAAACTTTCCTGATGGCCGAAACTCGACTTCCCATATATAATTCTTTACCTACTGACCATTCCGGAACACCTCGTGACATCCGGGATCCGGTTTGCTGCATCCGGGACTCCGAACAACTTTCGGTTTGCTGCATACTCATATCTCTACAACCCTAGCGTCACCGAACCTTAAGTGTGTAGACCCTACGGGTTTGGGAGACACGTAGACATGACCGAGACGGTCTCCGGTCAATAACCAACAGAGGGATCTGGATACCCATTTAAGCTCCCACATGCTCGTCGATGATCTCATCGGATGAACCACGATGTCGAGGATTCAAGCAACCCCGTATACAATTCCCTTTGCCAATCGGTATGTTACTTGCCCGAGATTCGATCGTCGGCATCCCAATACCTCATTCAATCTCGTTACCGGCAAGTCACTTTACTCGTACCGTAATGCATGATCCCGTGACCAGACACTTGGTCACTTTGAGCTCATTATGATGATGCATTACCGAGTGGGCCCAGAGATACCTCTCCGTCATACGGAGTGACAAATCCCAGTCTCGATCCGTGTCAACCCAACAGACACTTTCGGAGATACCCGTAGTATACCTTTATAATCACCCAATTACGTTGTGACATTTGGTACACCCAAAGCACCCCTACGGTATCCGGGAGTTACACGATCTCATGGTCTAAGGAAAAGATACTTGACATTGGAAAAGCTCTAGCGAACGAACTACACGATCTTGTGCTATGCTTAGGATTGGGTCTTGTCCATCACATCATTCTCCTAATGATGTGATCCCGTTATCAATGACATCCAATGTCCATAGTCAGGAAACCATGAATATCTGTTGATCAACGAGCTAGTCAACTAGAGGCTCACTAGGGACATGTTGTGGTCTATGTATTCACACATGTATTACGATTTCCAGATAACACAATTATAGCATGAATAAAATACAATTATCATGAACAAGGAAATGTAATAATAATACTTTTATTATTGCCTCTAGGGCATATTTCCAACAGATTCGCCGCATCCAGCCCTGCAAATGTTGCCCCCTCCGCCTGTGGGAGTTTAATCCGGAAGGACCACGAGCCCTCCCACATTTTGTGGGTGCGACGCCCGTGGAGATGTACAAATTGTTCTTCGGATCACAAGCAATGTGTCCGGACTCGTCCGAGGACGCGGGTCTGAGCTACAATCGCCAGGACACTCAAGTAAGTAGCCCGGTACCCGGACACGCTATCTGTATATTTATCATAAAATTGCCCTTGAAAGAGTTGTCCCTTAAACAGGAGTGGGTAGTGAAAGCAAAGCTAATCAATTGTCCGGCCCCCCTCCCTGAGACTACGCCGAATCCCATGTTAACCAGGATGCTAGAGGTTGTGCCTTTGATAGAAGGCGAAGAGGGGAGCAAGGAAGCTACCGCCTCCCCGAAGGAGGCTATTAGGAAAGGAGGAATCGAGAATTCCTCTAAACAGGGGAAGAAGAGGACCGCCTCTGACGACCCGGAGGCCATGGTCTCAAAGCGGGGGAAGAAATCTTTGTCAGAGGGTCCGGCGCCGGGGGTGCCCCGGTTGCATTGCGCCCTCAAGGGGATCAGCTCTCCACCGAGCCGTAAGTAAAGAGGGGGGTTTTCAAATGAGAGACACCCCTGTTCTATTTCTAAGGAAGATAACCGAAGTTTTACCTTGTAGTTCGGATCTCATCCCTTCTCAGCAGAGCTCATCTTCAGGCGATCTTCATCCGGAGATGATGGAGAGCGGAACGTCTCCCCCTGTCGTACCGCCTTGCGAGGCGGGCGACCCTGAGGTGTCGTCACAGAGGGTTTCTCCGAATCCGGCAGGGCCGAAAGGCAGTCATATGGCCCCCCAAGTCCCTCCGTGTCCGGCCTTAGAAAAAGGCCATCGGACGAGTCCGGCACCGTCCGGTGCACGGTCGGAGGGGCTGAAGGATCTGCTAGGGCGAGCGTATATCTCAGAAGAACATCGTGCGTTGATGGATACTGTGATTCGAAGGATTTCATCCACGGAGAGCGGGTTGTACAAGGCCGTCAGGAGTTTACTAACAGGTTTTGAGGTACGCAAAATGATGTACCTTTTGACAGATCCGCATATATAAGATGCGCCCTGTATAGATAGTAGCCCCTGAGCATTGTCAAAAATGATGGCGCGCCGAGGATCATAATCCCAGGTATAATATGCCGCCTTTCCTATGTAGGTGGTGAAGTGTTCGGTGGCTAGCCGGACTGATGATTTTGCCGAGCTAAAGCGGCAACTTGATGTGGCAGATGCCGACATCGCGCTTGTCAACAAGCAGCTGGACGAGGCAAAAGTATGTAATGTATCCGAAGACACCTAGTAAGAGGAGCTTGATGCCCATACCTTACAACATGTGTGCTTGATGCAGATGGTGCCGCTGCCATGGAGCACCTTCGGGCAGAACTTAGCCGAGCCAAGGAGCAGGCCAGGAAAAGCGATGCGGCTGCCTTAAAGGCGGCTGAAGAGCTGAAAGCCGACGAGGCTGCTCACTGCCAAAGCAAGAAGGAAATGGCCGAGATGGCTTTAAAGTTGAATAATGCTACCGACCGCTGCAAGCTTCTTGAAAAAGAAGATCGGGTGGCACAGAAGGACCTAGAGAAGTTCACTACCGAGGCCAAGGATACTCACTCTGCGATGAGAGCTATGAAGGAGGAGCTACGTCAGGCCGGAGATATCACGGCTAGAAAGCCCTTTATGCTGCGGATGAAGTTCAGGGATCCTAAGTATGCTCCATTGACCCGGAAGTGGAGTGCGGTGAACAATTATCTGGACTTGGCGACAAGTGCCGTGGATGCGGCCGAACTCTTCAGCAATAAAAATGACCATGGAGTGGAACGGCTTTTTTTGGTCGCAGTTCCATAATCCAGAGCGCCCATTTCCATTAACCGATCGTTTGGCCGCATGGGCGGAGCTGAATAGGTTATCCGGACTCGCCATGAAGTATGTCGTGAGTCATCTGTGGCCGAAAAGGCCCGAGCCGAGGAGTTATTTTAGCTTGGTGAAGCAGTTCCTCGGTGCGGTGCCGCATATTAATGCAATGAAGAGGTCAGCGTGCATAGAGGGTGCGCAGATGGCTCTTGCCCGTGCCAAGACATACTGGGCGGAGATGAAGGCCACTTCTGTTGCATCCCAAGATTCAGACGAGAGTCGAGTACGTACCGAGCACTATTTTCAGGAAGTTCTGGAGGGCGCTCGTTTATAGAGACGCAGTGCTCGAAGGATGTTATGTTCGAATAACATGTATTATTGGAAAACAATGTTTCGATGGAATATAAAAGCTTTTTATACTTGTGCCTTCAAGAATTAGAATACCTCCTGTGCGGCCGTTAATGTTTATGTGTATATAACCTGAAAGATGGCAGTCTTCGGCTTCAGCCCCCAGGCATATAATGCGGAGGTGTTCACAGAAGGTGCATTTTCACACTTGATCCAACGTCTTGGTCCTATTAAGGAGGTGGTAGCACAGCGACCGAGGCAACCGGACTATAATGCTTTATCACTTTCACTTAGCCATAGGAGTTTGACAGTGGGGCTACTATATAGCCCCTAGGGGCACCGCGCTCACCCAAGTTTGGGGCACGTGTGTGCCTGGCCGGGAAACGGCCCTTCGTTAATGCGGAGGAATCCTAAAGATTTCGGAGGGTCATCGAGTAGTTGACAAATCTCACGCTATATCATGACAGTCAGTTTTCGACTTTCTCTACTGAGGTGCTCGCCTGGCCGAACCGGGGCACAATCGCAGTAGTTCTCCTGGTGCCGCCTTAGCCGATAGAGCGGAACGTCAGGCAGAAAAACACAAGAGCCGGGCAAACCCAACATTTGACCAAAGACATGATTCGGAGCTGATGCATATAAGGCCAAACTCGCGACGCCGAACACTCCCTAAGGTATTCGGTCTTTATGAAAATTGGCTAAACAACACCCTTGGTAAGAAGCCCCTAGTGTCCAGGTACGCGCAAATTTCTGACGTGGCCACATGCCAAGACGCCAGCCTCCTCCTCGGTTATAACAAGAAACCGAGGGATGTGTATCAACAAGAGACAGTAAAAAAGGTTTACTGTGACGCCCCGAGACCGACGCTCCAGAAGACTTCCAGCTATTCCGAGTTTTTCCATGTATTTCTTTTGTGCTTGCTCTTTTATTTTTGCATTGCATCATGTCATCATGCCATCATGTCATTTAATTTTTAAAACTCATCTAAATAAATTGTATGGATCTTCGATCCATTTAAATCGAGGGAAGGGTGACTTCGCTTTATAACATACCCTCCCGATATTTAGGTAGATATTATAAAATATTCCATTGTTTTGGAATTAACCTGAACCCACTTGCATATTAAATCCCTTAGCCTTTTCTTCTTCTAGTTTTGACTCTCTAACCTTGTCAATAAATTCTTTTACCATTTTCCGGAGCTCCACCAAAAATGCGAACATTTTTGGACCTTCCTTTTATCAAGTCCTAGTTCAAACCCATTTGAATTAAATTCAAATGAGTTTGAATTTAAATCTTTCAATCATGGCCTTTCTATTTTTCTTGGTACGAGCATATTTTTGTGCGTCCAGGAAAATTAACCCCATGCTCAAATTCTTCCCCTAACCCTCTCTTCCGTTTTCTTCTCTCTAATGCTTTTTTGCTATAGAAAATAAGAGAGAGAGAGAGAGAGAGAGGTAAGCCCAGCCAGGCCTCTGGCCATTTCCTCTCCACCTGGGCCGACCCAACCGGCCTCTCAGGCCCAGCCACCCCCACCAGCTCTAACCCTAGCCCCTCGCTCAGCCTGATCCCCATTCCATCGAACTCCATCTCTCCCTCGTTCCTCCTCCAGCGCCACCATCGTCGCCCGCTGCCAGCGCCAGGAAGGCTTTTCCCCGATCCCCTCGTGCACCGCCCGCTCCTCCCTTCGCCTCGACCCCTCCACCCTCATCTCTCCCTCGATCCATCTCCTCCTCCTCCTCGTTCCCACGCAGCGCTCGATCCCCTCCTCCCTCGTTGCGCCGTCGCAGAGAGAGAGAGAGAGAGGAGCGACGCGGCCTCGCCCTTCCTCCTCTTGCATTGGGCGTCCCCGTCGCCAAGCCCCTCGCCGCCCTTCTCCACCTCTCCTGGAGCCCCGTCCATCGGCCACCGGAGCTGCTGCTGGCTGCCGCCCCGCGCCCCTCGCTCCCTTTGCTAGCCAGGAGCTCGTCCCCGAGCTCGGCCAACTCCGGCGGCCCTGGCGCCCGCGCCAAGCTGCCGTCAGGTCACGCGTCGCCATCCAAGACCCCGCCGCTCCCCTCGGCCTCCTGCAACATCCTGTTTCGGGCCATCCCCATGGCTTGAGGAGCCCGAGCCTCTATCTGCTCCAACCGCCTCCTGCACGCCCCCGCACCATGCATCAGCCACCGCGAGCATTGGATGCTCTCGTGAGCCCCGCGCCAGCCAACAAGCTCTTGCTGCCCCTGCCTTGTTCGACCACCGGAACCTGAATCGCCAAAACCAGATCCATCAAGTACCCCTTCGGATTCGTCAAGACCCTCATGTACGACTACACCCAGTGATGCGTCAAGTACCTCTACCGTCGACCCCGTGGGCGCCAAGTTCATCTACGGAACGTGTATGTCTCCAATGGTGTACCACTACCGACGCCGTGTACGACTACTTCCCACGATGAACGTGTACAACTACCGTCACCGGGTACAACTACTTCCACTACTTCCCACGACGTCCGTGAACCACTACCGTCGCCCCGAAGATGTTGGATTCATCAAGTACCTCTCAGAGACGAACGTGTACAACTACCGTCGCCGTGTACGACTACTTCCACTACATCGCGAGAACGTCTACTTCCTCTACACCGCTCCGAAAATGCACACTTCGAAGGTATAACCCGAGACGACCGCGATGAGATGCCCTTGCATGTATGAGATGTACCATATGTTTGCACCGTGATCGAATTGTCCTTGCGATGCCCCTCTTTTGCCATGACCGCTGTCATGTGGGACCTCCGGTATCCGGGATCACCCCCACCATATCTAGCACATTGCGCACATCCGCACGTCTCCTTTTGCACCGGTATCTCCGTGAGCTATCGAAACCGATATGTTGCTGTGGCACAATTTCCGTTTCACCGCCGTGGCACCTTTTTCCTTCCGCCATGGCGACAATGCCTCGTATCAGGTTCATGTCAACATTGTCATAAAATTGCATAAACCTTGATTATGTCATCCACATCATGATAGCAACAATTAAAATGTTTAAAATTGTTGTTGCATTAAAATACTAAATGACATATGGGGATTTTCCGGAATTGTTGTTTGTGTTTCCGGCCTCATTTAAACTTGCCTAAATAGCTAGTTTAATTATGCTTCACCTCTTGCCATGTTTAATAACATTTAATATTGTTGAGTACATAACCGAGAGAGAACTAAAGAATTGAGGTGGTGTTCCGTCAATATGCAACTCGTTGCATATTGAGCTCCACTTAATTTGTAGTATTGTTTGTTGCACTTTGCCATGCCATGCCTCATTAAACCGGACATGCATCATACTTGTTTGTGCATCATGACTTGTTTATGCTTGTGTGTTTACCATATTGTTTGCTTCTTTCCGGTTTCTTCTCTCGTTAGCTTCGGTTTCGTTCTGGAGTTGTGAGGATTCGTTTGACTACGTTCGTTTGTATTCTTCATGGACTCATTCTTCTTCCTGTCAGGATCTCAGGCAAGATGACCATTACCCTTGATATCACTTCTATCTTTGCTTGCTAGTTGCTCCGTTCTATTGCCGTGCTGCGCTACCTATCACTTGTTTACTATGCCTCCCATATTGCCATGTCAGCCTCTAACCTTTTTACCCTTCCTAGCAAACCGTTGCTTGGCTATGTTACCGCTTTTGCTCAGCCCCTCTTATAGCATTGTTAGTTGCAGGTGAAGTTGAAGATTGCTCCATGATGGACAGGATTATGTTGGGATATCACAATATCTTTGATATTATTAATGCATCTATATACTTGGTAAAGGGTGGAGACTCGGCCTTATGTCTGGTGTTTTGTTCCACTCTTGCCGCCCCAGTTTCCGTCATACTGGTATTATGTTCCCGGATTTTGCGTTCCTTACGCGGTTGGGTGATTTATGGGACCCCCTTGACAGTTTGCTTTGAATAAAACTCCTCCAGCAAGGCCCAACCTTGGTTTTAACATTTGCCACCTAAGCCTTTTTCCCTTGGGTTCTGCAGACTCAAGGGTCATCTTTATTTTACCCCCCTTGGGCCAGTGCTCGTCGTGAGTGTTGGTCCAACCTGTCAACTACCGGTGGCCACCAGTGGCAACTCTGGGCTGGCCTACCGGATGTTTGGACAATCCGGTGTGCCCTAAGAATGAGATATGTGCAGCTCCTATCGGGATTTGTCAGCACAGCGGGAGGCTTTGCTGGTCTTGTTTTACAATTGTCGAAATGTCTTCTAAACCGGGATTCCGAGTCTGATCGGGTCTTCCTGGGAGAAGGTATATCCTTCGTTGATAGCGAGAGCTTATTATGGGCTAAGTTGGGACACCCCTGCAGGGTATAATCTTTCGAAAGCCATGCCTGCGGTTATAGGCAGATGGGAATTTGTTAATGTCCGGTTGTAGATAATTTGACACTAGATCCGAATTAAAACGCATCAACCGCGTGTGTAGCCGTGATGGTCTCTTTTCAGTGGAGTCCGGGAAGTGAACACGGTTTCGGGTTATGTTTGACGTAAGTAGGAGTTCAGGATCACTTCTTGATCATTGCTAGCTTCACGACCGTTCCATTTTCTCTCTTCTCGCTCTTATTTGCGTATGTCAGCCACCATATATGCTTAGTCGCTGCTGCAACCTCACCACTTTACCGTTTCCTACCCATAAGCTTAAATAGTCTTGATCTCGCGGGTTTTGAGATTGCAGAGTCCTCGTGACTCACCAGATACTATCACAACAGTTGCAGGTGCCGATGATACCAGTGCAGGTGATGCAACCGAGCTCAGATGGGAGCTCAACGAAGATCTTAGTTGTTGCTATGTTTTGTTTCTTGTTGATCAGTAGTGGAGCCTAGTTGGGACAATCGGGGATCTAGCAGTTGGGTTATCTTCTTTTCTTTTGGCTTCGTCCGTAGTCGGACTATATATATGTACTCTGAATGATGTATGATTTATTTATGTTCATTGTGTGAAGTGGCGATTGTAAGCCAACTCTTTATCCCATTCTTATTCATTACATGGGATTGTGTGAAGATGACCCTTCTTGCGACAAAACCACAATGCGGTTATGCCTCTAAGTCGTGCTTCGACACGTGGGAGATATAGCCGCATCGTGGGTGTTACAAGTTGGTAATCAGAGCCATCCCCGACTTAGGAGCCCCCTGCTTGATTGTTTGCTGGCGTTGTTGAGTCTAGAAAAAAAATGTTTTGAGTCTTAGCATTATATATATCGGAGAGTAAGATTCTTTTTACTCCTCAGTCCCTTCGTCGCTCTAGTGAGGTCTCCTGGTGTAGATGTTTTGTCTTTCCTCTCCTCAAATTTCACTAAATTTTTTTTAGGATCACGCGGGTATCTTGGAATCGTTCCGATGGTTTTGTGACAAGAACATTGTTCTTGGTGCCTCCTATCTATTATGTGGCATTGACCCGGGGAGTTGAGCTCCGAGGTGTTGTCGTCACAATTTTATCATTGCAGTTCTGGAATACCTGAGTTTTGCCGACATCGAAAATCTCTTTTATGCAGTTGTTGGTGAGATAACCTCGACGCCACCCAGTACTGGGGCGGGAGTTCGGGAGTATTGCCATAACTTGTATAACGGATGCTTTTAGAAGGTTGAGGTACACGATTTCCGGAGTTCTCTTGGTTATGTGTTGACGGATGGATACAGCTTGGATGTAGGAATTATTATTTTTGGGTGAGATATATATTGCTTCCCCTGTATCCCCAACACTAGATTGCATAACCAGAAAGTTTCGGGAGTTTTATAGGTGGGAATTCAAGTAGCTCTGAGAATATCTTTTCGACAGATGCATGATATGAGATTGCGGTTCGACGTCTAGTGGTCCGCCTTTCCACGGTAGTTTTTACAGTGGTCTCGTTGTGTCTTAAAGAACCCTTGGCTATGCTGGTTCGAGGACACTTCGTATGTCATGTGCACTGCCTTGTACATGATGGTGATGTACACTCGAGCCCGTGTGGGCCCCACGATGAAAACTTCGGACGAAATCTTTATCATATGTTTGTTCTGGCTTATTCTGCAAGCCAAATCCTTTGTTTTGTTTTGAGTTGTGGTATTCGAGTTGCTTCGATGTCAAATGTTGAATCCATACCTTTCCTAAACGGTGTTCTCATATTGCTATGTGAACACTAATCCTTCTTGATCATCGAGGTCGTCATGTCAATTCTCTTCCAACCAGCGTGCTTCGCTTCAAGTGGATCCGATCATTTTCCCCATTTGCAAGATCAATTCTAAGTTTTCTCAATGGTGTTTGTTTCGTTCATCCCAAGTTGTATTTGTTTTCCCGCCCTCCCACCCCTTTCTTCAAGGACTCATATATCTTAATCAAGTATCCATTTATTCATGTGAAGTCTCTTCACTCTTTTCAATCAATGTTCTTACCCGGTGATTATCATGAAGTTGGCCAGGAGTTTCAAGTTCATCATTTTTCATTCTTTTCTTCTCCGATGGATTCAATTCAAGCTTTGTCGATCATATCATTTCCTCGTTTCAAATGCTATCCCATGCCGGTGCATCTCATAATTGTTCACCTCTATCTATTCTTTTTCAGAGTGCTTAAGATTATCTCAGAAGATTCAAGTTTCTATTCTTAATCCTTTCTAGCTATTTCGAGGTTGTTATCTCATTCAAGCCATTTAATTTAACCGGTGCAATATCTATTTCAAGCAATCGTTCAACGGTGTTTCTCTTGAGTGGGCCCTAACCCACAGGACTTTTCCCAGGATCTTACCTGACTCTTCTAATTATCAGGAGCGATTCTCAAATTAATTTCCAAGTTTGACGTAAGAATGAATTTTCATCAGTCATATTCTTTCTCCAAGATCGCTTTCAAAATATTTTCATCATTGGTTCATCATCTCTATTCTTCTTTGTTCCAAAGTGCCTCAACAATTTTGGTGGTTCTTGTCATCATTCTTAACATTTGAAGACCGAAGAAGAGTTCCTCTTAAATCCTTACCTGTTCTTCTAGAGATTCATGGTTCTAGCTTTATACCATCCTCTCATAATTGTTTTCGATTGTGAGAATTCTTTTCAACCATCCGACGCATTTCAGGAGTTGCTTCCTTTCTTGATAATCATTTCTGAATATTACTCATTCTCAACCTTCAACTCTTGTTCTCCAAATCTTACTGGTGCATCGTTCAAGTTTACTCTAGTCAGCTCATGATCTCTTTGTTCTCTTGTATCTAAATTCTGTCAAGTATCTTTATTCATTTTCCAATTCTTTCCAGTGAATTCTGCCTTTGCTACGTTCGTTTTCAATTCTTACGGTGGTTCGTTCAAGATTTCAATTTCTTCGTTATCATATCAAAATATTCGTTGTTTCCAAATTCCAACGGTGGTTCCATCAATACCTTCTGAAGTTTGCGCTATATCTCTCTTAATTCCTTCTACGAGAATAAGTAGTATGCCAAATCCATTGCTTGTCATAAATTTAAATTGGTGAAGGATACACATAACATAATTCTTATTATTGTTTCACCCAAGTAATCTAGTTTCTTCTTTCCAGAGTTGTTCATCATGTCATTTTTCTCGGGTCGAGATGCTTCATCTTTTCTTTTCCAGAGTTCCAAGTTTTCCGCATTATCTTGTCGCGAAGCTCCATCTAAATCATCACAAGGCTTCACCTTGTATTGTCAACTTCTCTTTCTTTCTATCATCCTTTTATTACAGAGTTTTTCATGGAGGCTCTACATGGTGTTTCATCAAGGATTCCTTTCATCCTTCAATTGTTCTTCTGGATTTCTCTCGAAGTTAAGATCCACCAAGCTTTACTCTAAAATAAACATGGTGCCCAACACATGTTTTGTTTTGAGGCGTTCAAGCATTCTTCATCTTGCATTCTGAAGTGCAATTCCTTCTATCTTATCTTTTGAGGTGGTGTTATGTCATTCTTGACAATTTTCATTCATGTTTCATGATTCACATGTTGTCAAGAATGAGGTATTTTAAATCCATTAATCTCTTTGTTGGAGTTATCTTGTGTCATATTTCACCTAAAGCCTTCCCTAAGGAATGTTGTATTGTGGTGCTTATCAATGATCCAAGTTTTCTCCTATTCTCTCGGCAAAAGCAGTTTTCATCTCTTCATTGATCTCAAGCAATCAATTGTTTCTGTTAGTGGCCAGTTGTCACCTCATCATTTTGAGATGTTTGCCATAAGCCCACAACAAGCTTGTGCTTTTCTTTGTTGATTTTCCAACAACTCCGTTCAATTCTTCTTTGCAAGGGTGCTTTCCAAGTTCATTTGTGGAAAAAGTTGTCATTTTCGTCTCCATCCCTTTATCCCAGCAATCTAGCTTCTATTCTTTCGTTCCGGAGGCATTGTGATGTTCCTCTCTTCACTCATCACCTCGTTTTGTCAAGATCACGTTATTTTCTTGCTTATCCATTTAACCGGAGTGCTGTCCGAATTTGATCATGCTTGTTCCTTGTTTATATTGTTTCAACCGGAGTGGTTCCAATTCCTTCTTGTCCATTGTACTCGTTATTCATTGCTTTGCAACCTCCAAGGTTCACATGGTGTTCCGTGTTTCTATTTTCTACCGTAGTGCTCTCAATTGTGTTCAACTGTGTTGTGTTCTTTGTTTCAACTTTACAACCACTCAAGGTTCTTTGGTTTCACTCTTTTGTCGAAGAAGCAACTTAGTTTTACCTCCTCTCTTCCTCTTCTGTTTTCTCTCCGGTGCCATCCTAGATCTCGGGACGAGATCCTCTTGTAGTGGTGGAGTGTTGTGACGCCCCAAGACCGACACTCCAGAAGACTTCCAGCTATGCCGAGTTTTGCCATGTGTTTCTTTTGTGCTTGCTCTTTTATTTTTGCATTGCATCATGTCATCATGCCATCATGTCATTAAATTTTTCAAACTCATCTAAATAAATTGTATGGATCTTTGATCCATTTAAATCGAGGGAAGGGTGACTTCTCTTTATAACATACCCTCCCGATATTTAGGGAGATATTATAAAATATTCCATTGTTTTGGAATTAACCTGAACCTACTTGCATATTAAATCCCTTGGCCTTTTCTTCTTCAACTTTTGACTCTCTAACCTTGTCAATAAATTCTTTTACCATTTTCCGGAGCTCCGAACATTTTTGGACCTTCCTTTTATCAAGTCCTAGTTCAAACCCATTTGAATTAAATTCAAATGAGTTTGAATTTAGATCTTTCAATCATGGCCTTTCTATTTTTCTTGGTACGAGCATATTTTTGTGCGTCCGGGAAAATTAACCCCATGCTCAAATTCTTCCCCTAACCCTCTCTTCCATTTTCTTCTCTCTAATGCTTTTCTGCTACAGAAAATAAGAGAGAGACAGAGAGAGGTAAGCCCAGCCAGGCCTCTGGCCATTTCCTCTCCACCTGGGCCGACCCAACCGGCCTCTCAGGCCCAGCCGCCCCCACTAGCTCTAACCCTAGCCCCTCGCTCAGCCTGATCCCCATTCCATCGATCTCCATCTCTCCCTCGTTCCTCCTCCAGCGCCGCCATCGTCGCCCGCTGCCAGCGCCAGGAAGGCTTCGCCCCGATCCCCTTGCGCACCGCCTACTCCTCCCTTCACCTCGACCCCTCCACCCGCATCTCTCCCTCGATCCATCTCCTCCTCCTCCTCGTTCCCACGCAGCGCTCGATACCCTCCTCCCTCGTTGCGCCATCGTAGAGAGAGATAGAGAGAGGAGCGCCGCGGCCTCGCCCTTCCTCCTCCTGCATCAGGCGTCCCCGTCGCCGAGCTCCTCGCCGCCCTTCTCCACCACTCCTGGAGCCCCGTCCGTCGGCCACCGAAGCCGCTGCTGGCTGCCGCCCCGCGCTCCTCGCTCCCTTTGCTAGCCAGGAGCTCGTCCCCGAGCTCGGCCAACTCTGGCGGCCCCGGCGCCCGCGCCAAGCTGCCTTCAGGTCAAGCATCGCCATCAAAGACCCCACCGCTCCCCTCGGCCTCCTGCAACAGGCTGTTTCGGGCCATCCCCATGGCTTGAGGAGCCCGAGCCTCTATCTTCTCCAACCGCCTCCTACACGCCCCTGCACCACGCATCAGCCACCACGAGCATTGGATGCTCTCGTGAGCCCCGCGCCAGCCAACAAGCTCTTGCTACCCCTGCCTTGTTCGACCACCGGAACCTGAATCGCCAAGACCGGACCCGTCAAGTACCCCTTCGAATTCGTCAAGACCCTCATGTACGACTACACCCAGTGATGCGTCAAGTACCTCTACTGTCGACCCCGTGGGCGCCAAGTTCATCTATGGAATGTGGACGTCTCCAATGGTGTACCACTACCAACGCCGTGTACGACTACTTCCCGCGATGAACATGTACAACTACCGTCGCCGGGTACAACTACTTCCACTACTTCCCACGACGTCCGTGAACCACTACAGTCGCCCCGAAAATGTTGGATTCGTCAGGTACCTCTCCGAGACGAATGTGTACAACTACCGTCGCCGTGTACGACTACTTCCACTACATCGCGAGAACGTCTACTTCCTCTACACCGCTCCAAAAATGCACGCTTCGAAGGTATAACCCGAGACGACCGCGATGAGATGCCCTTGCATGTATGAGATGTACCATATGTTTGCACCGTGATCGAATTGTCCTTGCGATGCCCCTCTTTTGCCATGACCGCCGTCATGTGGGACCCCCGGTATCCGGGATCACCCCCACCATCTCTAGCACGTTGCGCACATCTGCATGTCTCCTTTTGCACCGGTATCTCCGTGAGCTATCGGAACCGATATGTTGCCGTGGCACCATTTCCGTTTCACCACCGTGGCACCTTTTTCCTTCCGCCATGGCGACAATGCCTCGTATCAGGTTCATGTCAACATTGTCTTAAAATTGCATAAACCTTGATTATGTCATTCGCATCATGATAACAACAATTAAAATGTTTAAAATTGTTGTTGCATTAAAATACTAAATGACATATGGGGATTTTCCAGAATTGTTGTTTGTGTTTCCGGCCTCATTTAAACTTGCCTAAATAGCTAGTTTAATTAAATTTCACCTCTTGCCATGTTTAAGAACATTTAATATTGTGGAGTACATAACCGAGAGAGAACTAAATAATTGAGGTGGTGTTCCGTCAATATGCAACTCGTTGCATATTGAGCTCCACTTAATTTGTAGTATTGTTTGTTGCACTTTGCCATGCCATGCCTCATTAAACCGGACATGCATCATACTTGTTTGTGCATCATGACATGTTGTTTGTGCATCATACCATATTGTTTGCTTCTTTCCGGTTTGCTTCTCTCGTTAGCTTCGGTTTCACTCCGGAGTTGTGAGGATTCGTTCGACTACGTTCGTTTGTCTTCTTCATGGACTCGTTCTTCTTCCTATCGGGATCTCAGGCAAGATGACCATTACCCTCGATATCACTTCTATCTTTGCTTGCTAGTTACTCCGTTCTATTGCCATGCTGCGCTACCTATCACTTGTTTACTATGCCTCCGATATTGCCATGTCAGCCTCTAACCTTTTTACCCTTCCTAGCAAACCGTTGCTTGGCTATGTTACCGCTTTTGCTCAGCCCCTCTTATAGCATTGTTAGTTGTAGGTGAAGTTGAAGATTGCTCCATGATGGACAGGATTATGTTGGGATATCACAATATCTTTCATATTATTAATGCATCTATATACTTGGTAAAGAGTGGAAGACACAGCCTTATGCCTGGTGTTTTGTTCCACTCTTGCCGCCCTAGTTTCCGTCATACCGGTGTTATGTTCCCGGATTTTGCGTTCCTTACACGGTTGGGTGATTTATGGGCCCCCCTTGACAGTTCGGTTTGAATAAAACTCCTCCAGCAAGGGCCAACCTTGGTTTTAACATTTGCCACCTAAGCCTTTTTCCCTTGGGTTCTGCAGACTCAAGGGTCATCTTTATTTTA
>NC_041391.1:118784087-118809797 GCF_002162155.2 Triticum dicoccoides | reverse complement strand
GTCGTGAGTGTTGGTCCAACCCGTCAACCACCGATGGCCACCAGGGGAAACTCTGGGCTAGCCTACTGGAAGTTTGGACAATCTGGTGTGCCCTGAGAACGAGATATGTGCAGCTCCTATCGGGATTTGTCGGCACAGTGGGAGGCTTTGCTGGTCTTGTTTTACCATTGTCGAAATGTCTTGTAAACCGGGATTCCAAGTCTGATCGAGTCTTCCTGGGAGAAGGTATATTCTTCGTTTATCGCGAGAGCTTATCATGGGGTAAGTTGGGACACCCCTGCAGGGTCAAATCTTTCGAAAGCCGTGCCTGCGGTTATAGGCAGATGGGAATTTATTAATGTCCAGTTGTAGATAATTTGACACCAGATCCGAATTAAAATGCATGAACCGCGTGTATAGCCGTGATGGTCTCTTTTCGGTGGAGTTCGGGAAGTGAACACGGTTTCGGGTTATGTTTGACGTAAGTAGGAGTTCAGGATCACTTCTTGATCATTGCTAGCTTCACGACCGTTCCATTTGCTCTCTTCTCGCTCTTATTTGCGTATGTCAGCCACCATATATGCTTAGTCGCTGCTGCAACCTCACCACTTTACCCTTTCCTACCTATAAGCTTAAATAGTCTTGATCTCGCGGGTTTTGGGATTGCTGAGTCCTCGTGACTCACCAAATGCTATCATAGCAGTTGCAGGTGCCGATGATACCAGTGCAGGTGATGCAACCGAGCTCAGATGGGAGCTCAACGAAGATCTTAGTTGTTGCTATGTTTTGTTTCTTGTTGATCAGTAGTGGAGCCTAGTTGGGATGATCGGGGATCTAACAGTTGGGTAATCTTCTTTTATTTTGGCTTCGTCCGTAGTCGGACTATATGTGTGTACTCTGAATGATGTATGATTTATTTATGTTCATTGTGTGAAGTGGCGATTGTAAGCCAACTCTTTATCCCATTCTTATTCATTACATGGGATTGTGTGAAGATGACCCTTCTTCCGACAAAACGTGGGAGATATAGCCGCATCGTGGGTGTTACATTTACGCAGGGTCTTAATCTGAAACGAATCCTTGGAACAGGTCCCAACTGCACGTCTACGCCTGCCTCTCGATTGTGTCGTATCCTGGACGGGTGTAGCACGATGTTCATCTGTAAAAGATAGGAACTTAGTTGAAAAAGATCGTGCGAAAATTTATGTTGT
This sequence comes from Triticum dicoccoides, assembly GCF_002162155.2. Lineage (NCBI taxonomy): Eukaryota > Viridiplantae > Streptophyta > Magnoliopsida > Poales > Poaceae > Triticum > Triticum dicoccoides. Next base: position 118,808,607 of record NC_041391.1, on the reverse strand, counting down.
ATTAAATAAATAAATAAAGTATAGTTCAGAAAATGGGTATAATTGAGCTTTATTGTCTCTTGTTGCAAACGCGCGGAGCCCCTTGTACGCGTGTATGCGGTTAGTAAGCTCTTGTGTGGTTACGCTGGACGCGTCTAGCGATGTCCAGGGTCTGAATGATCTGTTTAGGTGCTTTGATTGGGGAAGCTGGTTTAGTGTGTGGCTGTCAAGGCAGCCACAAAGTCTTCCGCACTCAAGGAACACTCAATATTTCCCTTTAATGAGATGATGCCTCGTGGACCGGGCATTTTATGCATAAGGGATGCATAATGCGGTATTGCGTTAAAGCAGGCGAAAGCTTCGTGTCCCAGTAGTGCTTGATAGCTACTTGTAAATGGGGCGACGTGGAAGGTTAGCTTTTCGCGGAGGAAGTTGTCGGGGGAGCCGAACACAACTTCTATCATGAGAGAACCCATACAATGGGTATCTGGGCCTGGTGTTACCCCTTGAAAGGAAGTCTTGGCATGGCAGATTTTTGTTGGGTTTATCCCCATTTTGCGGATGGTTTCCTGGTATAGCAGGTTTAGACCACTCTCGCCGTCCATTAGGACTTGTGTAAAGTGGAGTCTGTCAATTATCGGATCTAATATCAATGCAGTCCAGCCTGCGTTCCGGATACTTCTAGAGTAATCCTGATGGTCGAAGGTTATTGGTTTTAGCAACCAGTGGCGAGACTCCTCTGGGACAGGCCCTATGGCGCGTATCTCTATAGGCGCCACTCTGTTTTTCCCTTTTTTCACGTGAAGTGAGTTTACTGTTTTGACTTCTTGTGGGAACTTCTTTTGTTCTCCGGTGCTCTTCTAGTGGGGTTCGTCATCGTCCTCGCTTGGTATGTCGAGCCCCTGGTGTTCGGCGTTGAGTTTGGCGGATTGCTTGAAGACCCAACAATCTCTGTGGGTATGGTTTGCAGGCTTCCCGAGAGTACTGTGGATTTGGCATGTTTTGTCCAAGATTTTGTTTAGGTTAGATAGCTCGTCCCTGTTATCCTTGAGGGGCCGCTTTTTCTGATTCTGCCGAGAGCTTTTGAATCCGGCATTGACTGCCGTGCTCTTCGGTCTATTTCCATTGGTCCGGCGCTGGTCCTTGCTGCGTCGCGGTTTCCCATTTACATCCCTAACTTCGGATGTACTTGGGTCGCTGGTACTGCTTCTTGCCAACCAACTATCCTCTCCTGCGCAAAAGCGGGTCATGAGGCTTGTTAATGCGGCCATTGTTCTTGGCTTTACTTGGCCGAGGTGTCTGGCGACCCATTCGTCTCGAACGCTGTGTTTGAAAGCTGCTAAGGCTTCGGCGTCCGGACAATCGACTATCTGGTTCTTTTTAGTAAGAAATCTGTTCCAGAGTATCCGGGCTGACTCTCCGGGTTGTTGAGTTATATGACTTAGATCGTCTGCATTTGGAGGTCGGACATAGGTCCCTTGAAAATTTGCCCGAAAGGCGTTCTCGAGCTCTTCCCAACTTCCGATGGTGTTTTCTGGAAGGCTTTTAATGTCACATCCCTAGCTGCTGGTAGTGCTCTAGGCTAGCTTGATGTGTGCATCATGTCTATATTTTTGAAACTTGAATTGAGGAATTTTGAAAGCCTCAAAACCCTAAATAAAAGAAGGGCAAAAACCCTGAAATCTCATTCATTGTTCCAAAATGCTCTTCTTAGATGTTTAATATTTTTGGCAAGGGTTTTGATCCAAACCAAAAATATTGAACATTTTTAAGGATTTATTTTTTGGGACTTTGAATTTAAATCATTAGCTATTTGAATTTGAATTATATTCATATAACTAGAATATAATTTCAAATACCCCTGAAATATTTTATGAGCTTTTGGAAAAGTCCATCTATCCAAATAAAAATATTCATAGCAGTTTTTTGGCATTGTTTGAATTATTTTAAATTCAAAACAGTGGCAAAAGAATTAAATAAAAATAAAACAGAACAGAAAAATTAAAAAAAGAGCAGAAGGACTACCTGGCGCTCACCTCTCAGCCCACCTGGCCCGACACTGTGGCTGAGGCCTGGCCCAGCCCACCACCGCCACCTCCCCGTGTCGTCTTCCTCCCCCTCGCCCCAAAGTAGCTCGGTGGCGAGCGCCAACGCGCCCCGCCACCTCCTGGTTGCCTGCTTCCCCTGGCCTCCTGTAACGTCGCCCCGCACACCCCCCCCCTCGAACCCTCTCACTCTTCCCCATGGCCCTCCTCTCCTCTGCTCCCTCTCTCTCGCCCGGACCAAACGCGCCCGTCGCCGCCGTCCAAAACCCAGCGCTGGCCACCGTTGTCGTCTCGCTTCCACCAGCTGTCCAAAAGCTTCGCCAAGCCCCGACTAACCTCTGCACCGAAGGACGCGAGCCCGAAGGCCCTGCATCGACGCCACCATCGCCGTCTCCGAGCTCTGCTCCGCCGGATGCCACCGCTCGATTCGTGGTCCGTAGTTCGTCCCCGAGCCTGACGAGACCTCCATACGACTCCCTGTGAGCCCCTCTCCCTTTCCCCTCATACCCCATGGTGGATTTGGTTCGCTAGCTCGATTCCCGCCATCGCCGAGAGCTTCTGCCGCTGTGGCCTGAGCTCGATCTGCTCACGTCCGAGCACGCGGTAGTGCTCCAGGAGCTCCCCTGGTGCTCCTGCGCCGCTCAACCTGCTCGCTAGCAAGCTGCAGGCCCGCGCCCCGGCCAAGCCCGAGCATCGCCGCCGCCGAGCTCATCGCCAGTGCCGCTACAGCCCGCATCAGATCCAGCCACCACCACCATCGTACGCGCCCTGCTGCGGGTGTTCCAACGCACCCGGCCGCGCGACCTCCCGTCACCGGAGTTGGCCGGACGAGCGACCTCGCCGTGCCCTGTTACGCCGGCGGCTAAATGCCGATTAGAGCTGACGTGGAGCATTAGGTTAGGTGCTAATCACTCGGTTAATTAAACCCTTGTGCATGACATGTGGGACCGCTGCTGTTAAAAACACGGGTTAAGTTAAATAACCCCCTGTTAACTCTCTATCTCACTGACATGTGGGCCTCGGTGTCAGGTTTGACCTGGACCGGCCCCTGTTGACCTGTTGATGTCACAATGACGTCAGGCTGACGCAATAAGTCATTTTCTGGATTTAATTTAATTCAGGAAATTGCAGAAAATACCCCAAACTTCTAAAATTCATAGAAATTCAACCGTAACTCCAAATTAAATAATTTATATATGAAAAATTATCAGAAAAATCCAATCTATCAATCTGTACCATTTTCGTGCATGTTAGAACAACTTATAGCTGCTGTTTAGGACAATTCAATTAAATGGCATTTAAATAATCACATGTGGAGTTTGAATTTGAACCTAGGGTTCAAACCAACTCCATTTAACTTGCTACTAGTTGCATTAGCTCAAATCACATCATATTGCCATGTCACACATGCATCATATTGTCGCATTGCATTGATTGTGTTCTTCCTTGTTTGCCGGTAATTGTCCCCTCTCGATAGACGTGTACCGGCGATGTGATCGATGACACCGATGAAGAACTATATTATCTTCAGAAGTGCCAGGCAAGCAAAACCCCCTTGTTCATTCCGATACAATCCCACTCTCTCGCTCCTGCTCTATTTTACTGCATTAGGACAACAGCGATTCAACTGTTATTTGCTGCGGTAGCTGAACCCCTTTATCCTTTGCATGACCTGTCATTGCCACAGTAAATAGATGAAACCCACTAGCATGAGTAGGAGTTGTTTGAGCCCTGATGTGCCTACTCATTCATGCTTGTTTGTCATGCCTGCTACTGCTTAGAGTTGAGTCAGGTCTGATTCATCGGGGATGAATCAGAGGCGTGTGAACATGTCCTACTGTCTATGAACTAAGTGTGTGAACACGATTTGGTAAAGGTAGCGGTGAGAGGCCATGTAGGAGTACATGGTGTGTTGTCTCATTGCAGCCGTCCTCAGGAACTGAGTTCTGTGTTTGTGATCCATGACCAGTTACTACCACACATTGGAATGCTTAAGTGCCCCTCTCGACTTATTAATCAACTTGATCTCTGTCCAGGAGTTGCAACTAGTTTCTGGTGTTTGCAGGTAGTGTTAGTAGTCTACCAAGTGGCACCCGGTACAGGTGGGCTTGGGACAGACTAGGCACAGTGGCCCGGTGTACCAAGTGGCACCCGGTTGGTGGGCTTGGGAACCCTGCACACATCGTTTGGGGCCGTAAGCGACACCCCGGCCGGATCTCCTTGCGGATGGAACCCGAATATGCGATAAACCTGAACTAGAGACTTGTTCGGTTAGTCAGGTCGTGGCCGACTCCCTTGCCCCGCTTCCGCTTGAAGGTTGCCGAGGTACATGACGTGTACAGGGCGGTAAGTGGCGGGAGCGTGTGTGAAGAAGTACACCCCTGCAGGGTTATCATTATCTATTCGAATAGCCGGATTCCTCGGATATGGAAACTTGGACCCCTTGTACAGTTCATAGACAAGTGAAAGTGGATACTCTAAAATACGCAAGATAAGCGTGAGTGCTATGGATGGCGTTCTCGTAGGGAGACGGGAGTGGATCCATAGTGGTGTATTGATATGGTGAATATGTGGACTCGTGTGCGCCACCTCAAAAGAGTTACTTGCAGTCGTAGTTTAGGATAGCCACCGAGTCAAAGCTGGCTTGCTGCAGTTAAACTCCACCACCCCCTTTGTTGATAATGATGCATATGTAGTTATATCTGATGTAAGTCTTGCTGGGTACATTTGTACTCACGTTGCTTAATTTATGTTTTTGTAGAGAGACTTCAGTCTCACTAGTAGTTCCACGTGGACTTCGACATTTAGCTTGTTACTTCAGCTACGATCTTGTGCCCTCGGCAGGATCTGGTAGATAGTCAGGCTTCTCAGCCTTTTTCATTTATAGTTGTCTGTACTCAGACATGTTAAGCTTCCGCTTGTGCTCTGACTTGTATGCTCTGATTGTTGGGTCATGAGACCCATGTTCGTAATATCTCGCTCCTCGGAGCCTATTGAATAAAATGCTTGAGTGTAGAGTCATGTTGTGATGCCATGTTATATTTGCACATATCGAGCATATTGTGTGTATGCTATTGAAATGCTTGGTATTTGTGGGATCTGACTATCTAGTTGTTTATCCTTAGTAGCCTCTCTTACCGGGAAATGTCTCCTAGTGTTTCCACTGAGCCATGGTAGCTTGCTACTGCTCCGGAACACTTAGGCTGGCCGGCATATGTCCTTCTTCGTTCCTGTGTCTGTCCCCTCAGGGAAATGTCACGCGATGAATTCCAGAGTCCTGTTAGCCCGCTACAGCATGGTTCACTGTAGTCCTGCTAGCCCAGTGCTACAGCCTGGATTCACTCGCTGATGACCGACACGTTCGATGCTGGGTCATGGATGCCTGTCCCTGTAAGTTAGTGCCACTTTGGGTTCACGACTAGCCATGTCAGCCCGGGTTCTTTGTCATATGGATGCTAGCGACACTATCATATACGTGAGCCAAAAGGAGCAAACGGTCCCGGGCCAAGTAAGGTGGCACCCGTGGGAATACCGTGCGTGAGGCCGCAAAGTGATATGATGTGTTACATGCTAGATCGGTGTGACTTAGGATCGGGGTCCTGACAGCATTGGTATCAGAGCTTGACTGCCTGTAGGATTACCAAGCCAAACTGGTCGAAGTGAGTCTAGAAATTCTTTAGTTATATAAGGGAATTGATTGTGGGATGGAACGTAAGGTTCTTTTACTCCTTTACCTTATGCCCTTCTGATCTGAGTCATCTTATCTTTCCTATGGGGATTAAGAACTAGGCTATCTCTTCTTTCTATCAGGATCATGTGTTACTAATCCGTAGACTTATAAGATTGTTGGATTTAAGTCTCAGTTCAGTTCCTACTATTTCTGTATGTTAACTGTGATCTCCAAACCTTGATATTGTGCTTCTGAGTGGTTATGCCACCCTTTTGTGAATGTCTCAAATCTTTTCTGAGCATTTACAGCCGTTATGTTGTCCGACTCATCCCAGGTTTCTAAATAGTTTGAAGCAATTTGCAAATTCCTTCCTCCCATTTCGATGTTCCTTTGGGCCAGATTAACCACACTAATCGGTGAGTTGAGGTACTTTATTGCCTTGACATATATGTTGGAGCTGGTATTATGACCCCAGGTGTCTTAGGGGATCATCTAGTAATTTAGCCATGATTTGTGTCCCAGTGTGATGATTCTGGCCTTTATCCTCGAAAGCATCCCGTGATGCCACTTAGTTAGTCGGTATTCTATTCCTGGGTTCTGAACCCGAGATTCACCCTACTTACTTCATGTTGATAGTAATTGCTAGCTCCCTTAGGTTATTAGTAACCTTTGCAATAGTCTTTGAAGTCCGTGGTATCTTCTTCCTCCAAATACCATGAACTACCTATGGCAGAAGTTCCTCGTTGAACTAAACGATCACAACCAGAGTGCTCTCGATGAGTTCTCCATTATATATTGTGGCTCTGCCAGTTCTACCTTCCACATGGATTGCCCGGAAGAAATATGTTGAATTCGTTCGACATGCTAAACCATGCATCCACAACTCAGAAAATCGTATGTTCCTTTGAGTTGTCCCTCTTTAGTTGTTTTCTGGCCCTTGTATATCAATTGATATTCAGGAGTAGTTATGCATCCGTGTTCATCGTTGCCACTACTCTTGTGGTCTGTCAAGCCGTTCTATCGCGGAATGACTAGGAGAAACAAACTCCAGTACCTCATCCATATCTAGGATTGGGTCAAGGTAGTCATGCTCCGCAGATCAAAATGCCAATCCAGCTTTTGTTCTGCTCTACCTTGGAGTATTACCATCTTTTATATCGGGATTATTGTAGGAATTGCACACCATCCTATGAACTCTTGGTACAGTGATACTTCTTGCCATCATTGTTCATCCCTCGGTTCCGTGTTGTCGCAACCGGAATACCGACAAGTGAATCGTGATGTGTGAATTCAATACTCCTAGCAACCTTGTTGCTTGGTAGTTAATGGACAATAACCTCATTCTTAGCATGTTGATTTTTGAATCATCGCCCTAAGGTTGATTGTGCTACCTAGTCCTTATTTCCGGTGCACTCCTCGATCAATGAGTTGGGATTGTGCCAATCCCTCGCTCTTGTGATCATATCATCTTGCCCTGAAAAGCAAGATTGTTCTCGAGCTTAGTAACATATCGGTGGTTCGTGATTTTCTGAATATCTTCTCAGAAGTATTACCAGGTTGTCACCTGACCGCTACGTTGAGTTCGTGATCAAGTTGGTTTATTCCTGTAAACCACCCCTTCTCCAAGAATCTGTGTTGGATATTCCTGAGCTAGTTGGTTAAGCTAGACAACAACTTGGAGAGTTGGAAGATAAAAGCTTGCCTAACTTAGTTCGTTCCAAAGGGATATTCTTGTGTAGTGTGTGTTGAAGAAAGATGATATCTTCATCGATTGGTCCCTGTGATCAGTTGCTGGACCTATTGTCTTATCAACCCTTTGATTTGAGTGTGGGCTATCGTCAATCAAATCAGTACCAACGATGCTCGTAATGTTGTCTTACTCGTGGTTGATCCCTCGAGCATATACCATTACATCCTTTGGTCTGACCAATGCTATCACCGTGTTCACTTAACTATGGAATTCCTTTTAAAAAGGGAACCCGGATGAATTGTTGTTGAGCCCATTGACAACATCCTTATCTCCTCCATGATTTTGTTGAACATTAAGCTAGTGTTGGAAACTTGTGTAAGCATTTTCTTCATGCCCCGTTCATGAAGTATATGTTTGGATGAAAGAAGTGACTTCCTTTGATTCACGTGCATTTGATGTAAGTTGCCGCCGTGAATTCGAGAAAGCATGTTTTTACCTCCTCTGGAACCATCCCAAGTCAGTTATGCACGTGCGAAGTATTCTGTGGTTTGATAGACCGATCATCTTCATTCCATATGTGTATCCTAGGACACCAAGCCACTGACTGATTTGTTCAAGGAGAAGGAGTATCTTCATAAGAGCTAATCCGGACTTATGAAAGAACTTCGATATCCTCGCTGATGGTTCCCAACTAGAACTCGGTAGTGTTTTATTGTAAGACTACCATGTGGGCATGCTTGTCTGGGACAACGTGTTCACATGTTTGTAGCAGAACCAGCTCATGTTTTGGAGCTTGCTATCGTAGTTCATTTCCCGAGAATCTCGCAACGTCATCTCGTTGATTTGTGTTGCAAACTTTCATTTTTCTTCCTAGACTCAATGAGTCTGGAATATCCTGACACCAACCAGATCTGAATCTCAGGCAGATATGATGGTTGGAACATTTCCCAAGAACTACAATATTGGTCCCTCGATAACCGGTAAAGTGGATGTCATGGCCAACACACCCATCCGGAAGACCTATTATTGTAGTATCTTGTTTGAGGAAGTTGGCCACCTCCCCATAAGGATTTCGTAGGATTTACCTTCGTAACTGTTCCTTATGGATTTTCGTGTTTCCGGAGTCCGACCTTTACTTGATGTTCTAGATACCAGACCATTTCTATGAATGGGTTACACTAGCACATCAAGGAGAACATTAGAAGCGGAGTGCTAAATGTCTCTCGGTCGATCATCCAGATTTTATTTCCTTGGCCCCGCCAAGGGTGAAATCTGAGAAAGTGTTATCCTCCTTTGCATCTGCATCTTCCACCGGTATTCATCATGGTAGCAAGTTGTGTTGCCAGGATCCTTGACACGGATATTGGTAAAATCTTGATGATTATGGAAATGCTCAAGTTCTTGAGAGCACGCGCAAGTGCTAGGTTTGATCGTCGACATTAACTGTATAGTGCTCTCAGTTTCCTCGGCAATGCTATGACCTTCTCAAACAGTGAATTCACTCTCTATTGTTGGGTTCTTCCCCAGTTACCAGAATCATTCCCAGCATTTGCATTCTGTTCCCAGCTTGCACCACCAATGTGCCATTCTACCATGGGTCTCTTCCATTTCCGGTGGTAAGCAAATTCATCCATTACGTTGTCTTCAACAAGGTAATCCACATCATCCAAGTTCGAGTATGCCATTCTACCGAACCCCTCTAAATGATCGTTTATGATTTGCCTTAAGCTGGTATAAAGAGTTTCAATGATCCTTGAATCAAAGGTAATTCTTTTTGCCACTTAAGGGGATATTTCTACGAGTCACCTTCCCTAAGGTGCATCATATGGTATCATGGCAATTCAATTCCTCGCTACGTTGACAACCGATCACCACATTATTAAGTCTGGAATTGTTGTCTACCTAGTGAACCCTCATCATCTGTTCCACTCCATCCCTCTAGAGGTGTGCTTCGTCTCTCAGCTCGAGAGATGTTGCTACGTCTCATTCCGAGAGTTAATCCTGAGTTGTTCGACCTTCGAGAAGAACAATTCTTTTAGGGTCTTTCCTTTGCTCTCGTTGTCATGATAACTGGAGTTCTCAGAACAAGACGTCGAGACAAAGATGGTGATCGAAATAACGTTCCTATGAAGTGCAACCTGGATCGTGATGATTGTGTTAGGCTGTGTTCCCCCTTCATCTTACCCTACGCTTGAATCTCAGGACGAGATTTTTGTTTAGTAGGGGTGAGTTGTCACATCCCTAGCTGCTGGTAGTGCTCTAGGCTAGCTTCATGTGTGCATCATGTCTATATTTTTGAAACTTGAATTGAGGAATTTTGAAAGCCTCAAAACCCTAAATAAAAGAAGGGCAAAAACCCTAAAATCTCATTCATTGTTCCAAAATGCTCTTCTTAGATGTTTAATATTTTTGGCAAGGGTTTTGATCCAAACCAAAAATATTGAACATTTTTAAGGATTTATTTTTTGGGACTTTGAATTTAAATCATTAGCTATTTGAATTTGAATTATATTCATATAACTAGAATATAATTTCAAATACCCCTGAAATATTTTATGAGCTTTTGGAAAAGTCCATCTATCCAAATAAAAATATTCAGAGGAGTTTTTTGGCATTGTTTGAATTATTTTAAATTCAAAACAGTGGCAAAAGAATTAAATAAAAATACAACAGAACAGAAAAATTAAAAAAAGAGCAGAAGGACTACCTGGCGCTCACCTCTCAGCCCACCTGGCCCTGCACTGTGGCTGAGGCCTGGCCCAGCCCACCACCGCCACCTCCCTGTGTCGTCTTCCTCCCCCTCGCCCCAAAGTAGCTCGGTGGCGAGCGCCGACGCGCCCCGCCACCTCCTGGTTGCCTGCTTCCCCTGGCCTCCTGTAACGTCGCCACGCACACCCCCCCCCTCGAACCCTCTCACTCTTCCCCATGGCCCTCCTCTCCTCTGCTCCCTCTCTCTCGCCCGGACCAAACGCGCCCGTCGCCGCCGTCCAAATCCCAGCGCCGGCCACCGTCGTCGTCTTGCTTCCACCAGCTGTCCAAAAGCTTCGCCAAGCCCTGACTAACCTCTCCACCGAAGGACGCGAGCCCGAAGGCCCCACATCGATGCCACCATCACCGTCTCCGAGCTCTGCTCCGCCGGATGCCACCGCTCGATTCATCGTCCGTAGTTCGTCCCCGAGCCTGACGAGACCTCCATACGACTCCCTGTGAGCCCCTCTCCCTTTCCCCTCATACCCCGTGGTGGATTTGGTTCGCTAGCTCGATTCCCACCATCGCCGAGAGCTTTTGCCGTCGTGTCTCATGGCCGCCGTGGCCTGAGCTCGATCTGCTCACGTCCGAGCACGCGGTAGTGCTCCAGGAGCTTCCCTGGTGCTCCTGCACCGCTCAACCTGCTCGCTAGCAAGCTGCAGCCCCGCGCCCCAGCCAAGCCCGAGCATCACCGCCGCCGAGCTCATCGCCGGTGCCGCTACAGCCCGCATCAGCTCCAGCCACCACCACCATCGTACGCGCCCTACTGCGGGTGTTCCAACGCACCCGGCCGTGCGACCTCCCGTCGCCGGAGTTGGCCGGACGAGCGACCTCGCCGTGCCCTGTTACGCCGGCGGCTAAACGCCGATTAGAGCTCACGTGGAGCATTAGATTAGGTGCTAATCACTCGGTTAATTAAACCCTTGTGCATGACATGTGGGACCGCTGCTGTTAAAAACACGGGTTAAGTTAAATAACCCCCTGTTAACTCTCTATCTCACTGACATGTGGGCCTCGGTGTCAGGTTTGACCTGGACCGGCCCCTGTTGACCTGCTGATGTCACAATGACGTCAGGCTGACGCAATAAGTCATTTTCTGGATTTAATTTAATTCAGGAAATTGCAGAAAATACCCCAAACTTCTAAAATTCATAGAAATTCAAGCGTAACTCCAAATTAAATAATTTATATATGAAAAATTATCAGAAAAATCCAATCTATCCATCTGTACCATTTTCATGCATGTTAGAACAACTTATAGCTGCTTTTTAGGACAATTCAATTAAATGGCATTTAAATAATCACATGTGGAGTTTGAATTTGAACCTAGGGTTCCAACCAACTCCATTTAACTTGCTGCTAGTTGCATTAGCTCAAATCACATCATATTGCCATGTCACACATGCATCATATTGTCGCATTGCATTGATTGTGCTCTTCCTTGTTTGCCGGTAATTGTCCCCTCTCGATAGACGTGTACCGGCGATGTGATCGATGACACCGATGAAGAACTATATTATCTTCAGAAGTGCCAGGCAAGCAAAACCCCCTTGTTCATTCCGATACAATCCCACTCTCTCGCTCCTGCTCTCTTTTACTGCATTAGGACAACAGCGATTCAACTGTTATTTGCTGCGGTAGCTGAACCCCTTTATCCTTTGCATGACCTGTCATTGCCACAGTAAATAGATGAAACCCACTAGTATGAGTAGGAGTTGTTTGAGCCCTGATGTGCCTACTCATTCATGCTTGTTTGTCATGCCTTCTACTGCTTAGAGTTGAGTCAGGTCTGATTCATCGGGGATGAATCGGAGGCGTGTGAACATGTCCTACTGTGTATGAACTAAGTGTGTGAACACGATTTGGTAAAGGTAGCGGTGAGAGGCCATGTAGGAGTACATGGTGGGTTGTCTCATTGCAGCCGTCCTCAGGAACTGAGTTCTGTGTTTGTGATCCATGACCAGTTACTACCACACATTAGAATGCTTAAGTGCCCCTCTCGACTTATTAATCAACTTGATCTCTGTCCAGGAGTTGCAACTAGTTTCTGGTGTTTGTAGGTAGTGTTAGTAGTCTACCAAGTGGCACCCGGTACAGGTGGGCTTGGGACAGACTAGGCACAGTGGCCCGGTGTACCAAGTGGCACCCGGTTGGTGGGCTTGGGAACCCTGCACACATCGTTTGGGGCCGTAAGCGACACCCCGGCTGGATCTCCTTGCAGATGGAACCTGAATAGGCGATAAACCTGGACTAGAGACTTGTTCGGTTAGTTAGGTCGTGGCCGACTCCCTCGCCCGGCTTCCGCTTGAAGGTTGCCGAGGTACATGACGTGTACAGGGCGGTAAGTGGCGGGAGCGTGTGTGAAGAAGTACACCGCTGCAAGGTTATCATTATCTATTCGAATAGCCGGATTCCTCGGATATGGAAACTTGGACCCCTTGTACAGTTCATAGACAAGTGAAAGTGGATACTCTAAAATACGCAAGATAAGCGTGAGTGCTATGGATGGCGTTCTCGTAGGGAGACGGGAGCGGATCCATAGTGGTGTATTGATATGGTGAATATGTGGACTCGTGTGCGCCACCTCAAAAGAGTTACTTGCAGTCGTAGTTTAGGATAGCCACCGAGTCAAAGCTGGCTTGCTGCAGTTAAACTCCACCACCCCCTTTGTTGATAATGATGCATATGTAGTTATATCTGATGTAAGTCTTGCTGGGTACATTTGTACTCACGTTGCTTAATTTATGTTTTTGCAGAGAGACTTCAGTCTCACTAGTAGTTCCACGTGGACTTCGACGTTTAGCTTGTTACCTCAGCTACGATTTTGTGCCCTCGGCAGGATCTGGTAGATAGTCAGGCTTCTCAGCCTTTTTCATTTATAGTTGTCTGTACTCAGACATGTTAAGCTTCCGCTTGTGCTCTGACTTGTATGCTCTGATTGTTGGGTCATGAGACCCATGTTCGTAATATCTCGCTCCTCGGAGCCTATTGAATAAAATGCTTGAGTGTAGAGTCATGTTGTGATGCCATGTTGTATTTGCACATATCGAGCATATTGTGTGTATGTTATTGAAATGCTTGGTATGTGTGGGATCTGACTATCTAGTTGTTTATCCTTAGTAGCCTCTCTTACCGGGAAATGTCTCCTAGTGTTTCCACTGAGCCATGGTAGCTTGCTACTGCTCCGGAACACTTAGGCTGGCCGGCATATGTCCTTCTTCGTTCCTGTGTCTGTCCCCTCGGGGAAATGTCACGCGATGAATTCCAGAGTCCTGTTAGCCCGCTACAGCCCGGTTCACCGGAGTCCTTCTAGCCCAGTGCTACAGCCTGGATTCACTCGCTGATGACCGACACGTTCGATGCTGGGTCATGGATGCCTGTCCCTGTAAGTTAGTGCCACTTTGGGTTCACGACTAGCCATGTCAGCCCGGGTTGTTTGTCATATGGATGCTAGCGACACTATCATATACATGAGCCAAAAGGCGCAAACGGTCCCGGGCCAGGTAAGGTGGCACCCGTGGGACTACCGTGCGTGAGGCCGCAAAGTGATATGATGTGTTACATGCTAGATCGGTGTGACTTAGGATCGGGGTCCTGCCATTTAAGCCAATGCCGGGATGGCCCTTTGAGTTTGAGGGGTAAGTATTTTATGGCGTGGAGGTCATCTCCTCTAGCCATGTGTATGTGGAGGATATAATGCTCAATCCAGACTCCAGGGTCTGTTGTTCCGTCGTCTGCCTCTATGTTTACGGACTTGAATCCCGCTGGAAATTCATGGTCCAGCACCTCATCGGTGAAACATAGGGGGTGTGCAGCACCCCTATATTTGGGTGTGCCGTGATGTTCGGATGCTTGTTGCGTTGCATTGCTTACTAGAGCTTGCTTTCTTGGCCCGTAGATAGACCTGGCTGGGCCGTCTTTTTGATGTGAATCCTTGTGCGGATCGCGTGCCGGCTTGTGTGAGGCGCCATTTGCCGCTGTATGTTTGCCATGGGGTTGTTTATCCAACCTGGTGGCTTCCTTATTTTTTGATTGCGGGGGCTCTAAGGCCTCCTGATCAAACTCCGGTAGTAATTTTCGCTTCGGATAGCTCTATGTGTGGCGACTGCCGCCGTATTTGTCTGCGGTGTTGAGTACTTTGCCCCATCTAATTCTGAGTGCATCTTCCTCTGTTTTGAGCTTTCGCTTCTGCTTTTTCAGGCTACGCACAGTGGCGACGAGCCTTTTGTGGAGGATCTTCTGCTCCATCATCTTGTCCGGCGTGAGGTCGTCCGGACTATTATCTTCGCCAGGGACGGGTTGTTTCGTTTGTTTACCCAAGTTGCCCTGTTCGGATGGTTGCTCGATGGCATGTTCGTCGTCCGCTAGTTCACCCTGCTCTATGGCTGGGTCTGTATGGCTGCTGTCTTTGTTGAGGTGGGGTTTGGAGTGGCGCTTACGCCGCCGCTTTGACTGCTTTTCGAGGGAACGATCCCACATTGTGTCTATTTGTTCCTCGTCGTCGTTTCCTTTAGGTGTGTATACCATGTATACATCGTGAGATGAGGTGGTTGTCTAGTGCCCTATAGGTGATGGTTCCTGTTCGTTTCCTACATCGTCATCCATACCGTCGATGTGTTCGGATTCGAAGTTGAGCAAGTCGGTTAATTCATCGACAGTGGCTACGAAGTGGGTGGTGGGTGGGCTTTGAAATTTTTCATCATTCGCATCCCATACTTGCTGACCATAGTCCGGCCAGCACTCTCCTAATAAAGAGAGAGACTTTATTGAATTCAAAATGTCACCGAAGGGCGAGTGTTGAAAGATGTCCGCGGCGGCAGACTCCATGATCAGCGCCCAATCGGGTTCGATCGGCAGGAGCGCGGAAGGTTCGGAGTCCAGAAAAGGGTCCGGCACCTTGGAGTGACGAGCTTCGAAAAGGACAAGGCTGGTATTCGGCTTCGATCGCCATAGAGATTGCAGCCCCCAAGGCGGTGTCCAACCACCCATCCTCGATTGGCGCAGTCGGCTCTGAGCTAAGGGTCGGAGCGGACACTGGTGTGGCCTCCTGGGCACTGTTTGGTGGTAGAGCTAGATCATGCCCATCGTGACAGTGTGGCGCACTCGGCTGTGGCTCGAACCAGCCAAAGATCAAGTCTCCGCGGACATCATTCGTGTAGTTCAAACTTCCAAATCTGACCTGATGGCCAGGGGGGCATAACTTTCGATCTTCTCCAGATGGCCGAATTGGCCCGCAGTGCAAAGCCGCCAAATACGAAGATCTGTCCGGGGGGGGGAAAGTCTCACCCTGGACCGCATCGTTGTTGATGATCGGAGGAGCCATCGGGCCTAAAGATGATGACACAGAGGAACTCTCAATGAATGCACCAATGTCAGTGTCAAAACCGGCGGATCTCGGGTAGGGGGTCCCGAACTATGCGTCTAGGCGGATGGTAACAAGAGACAAGGGACACAATGTTTTTACCCAGGTTCGGGCCCTCTCGATGGAGGTAAAACCCTACTCCTGCTTGATTAATATTGATGATATGGGTAGGAAAAGAGTAGATCTACCACGAGATCAGAGAGGCTAAACCCTAGAAGCTAGCCTATGGTATGATTGTTGTTCGTCCTACGGACTAAAACCCTCTGGTTTATATAGACACCAGAGAGGGCTAGGGTTAGACAGAGTCGGTTACAATGGGAGGAGATCTACATATCCGCATCGCCAAGCTTGCCTTCCGCGCCAAGGAAAGTCCCATCCGGACACGGGATGAAGTCTTCAATCTTGTATCTTCATAGTCCGGGAGTCCGGCCAAAGATCATAGTCCGGCCATCCGGACACCCCCTAATCCGGGACTCCCTCAGTAGCCCCTGACCCAGGCTTGAATGACGATGAGTCCGACATGCAGATTGTCTTCGGCATTGCAAGGCCGGTTCCTCCTCCGAATACTTCATACAAGATTTTCAACACAAGGATAGTGTCCGGCTCTGCAAAATAAGTTCCACATGCCACCGTAGAGAGAATAATATTTGTACAAATCTAATCTGCTGACGTATTCCGTAGCGTGACATCATACCACGGCCAAGCCTTTATTCGAATCATTTTACTGTCCCACCTCACCGTGTTGAGCGAGGCGGTTTCCTTGGCACGTTTTGTCAAAGCAGAGATCGTGTCCCATTATTCCGGGATTCTCATCAATACTGGCGTGGGTAACCCAACTGTGCCATTAATCACGGCGCTTGGGCGATAAGCGAGTTTTACCAGGCTGGCTTGGCACATAGTTTCGGCCACCCATATAAGGGGATAAGGATCCACCCTTCCCATCTACGCCTTCTTCCTCCTTTGCTTATCCATTTCCGCACACTCGAGCTCCAGCGCCCAAGTCCGCACTTCCCACCTCAACCTTCTCCTATCATGTCCGGGGCGGGAGGCAGGTGGATGGCCTCCACCGTCACGGAGAGGCACATCAAAAAGTTGAGGAAGGCCAGATACTTGTCTAACGACATCGCGCACAGGCTTCCAGATGAGGGGCAGCTCATCCCCACCCCTAGGCCCCATGAGAGGGTGGTGTTTCTCACCCATTTCCTCCGCGGACTGGGCTTCCCACTTCACCCATTTGTCCGGGGGCTCATGTTCTACCACGTCCTGGATTTCCACAATCAGGCCCCGAACTTCATCCTCAACATCTCGGCGTTTATCGTCGTGTGCGAGGTATTTCGCCGCATCTAGCCCCACTTCGGCCTATGGCTGAAGATCTTCAGCGTCTA
The DNA here is from genome assembly GCF_002162155.2 of Triticum dicoccoides. Classification (NCBI taxonomy): domain Eukaryota; kingdom Viridiplantae; phylum Streptophyta; class Magnoliopsida; order Poales; family Poaceae; genus Triticum; species Triticum dicoccoides. The sequence goes on along the minus strand of NC_041391.1, from coordinate 118,791,728 downwards.
GCCGAAGGTTGTGGGCGGCCGGCAAGCGGAGTGTGGAGGTGCCATGGTGGGCAAGATGCCCAACGTCACATGGCTCCAGGGCTCCTTTGTAGAAACCATCAAAGGGTGGCAATCGGGGTGGTTCTACATCACCGAGCCGCGTGACCCTGAATGGGCAGTGGCCTCCGAATTCCAATCGGGCATCCCCACACGGCTCACCTCCTGGAAAGAGACGGTCCTATTGTGGGGTAATCCGGAAGAGGTGACTGGACTCCAAACCTGCATCCAAGACCTGGTGAAAAAGAAGGTTAAACTTGTCAACGTAGTCCAGGTCATGCTCTTCCGCCGGATCCTCCCATGTCAACGACGGGCTTTCAACTTGTGGGAGTTCGACCCGGCTCAGCACCAGACTCTGTCCAGGCTCTTCGACACAAAGCATGAGGACGCCTGGAAGGTTCTATTCAAGGGATCCGAGGTTCTCCCTCCCGTCACCGAGGATCGCGGATTCTGCGCAAAGCGCCAAGCCACCGAAGTAAGCTTGTTTTATCCTTTACATGACATTTGATTTTAATAGTTTGACTCTATGCAGGATCTAAACTCCCGCTCCTTTGACAGGACTGGAAGAGGACGTCTGAACAGTTTGACTGTCCGGCTCCTTTTCCCGAAGGCACAGCAGATGCACGCTTAACGCAGCTGCTGGTCCCGGCACATCACATGGTGTCGGAGAAGAAGGCCAAGAAGAAGGCCACGGGAACTCGAAAGAGTTCCCGACGCCTGGTGGTGTCGGATTCATCGCCCGACGACCCCGAAGTGCCCTCCGCCTCCAAAGATGAGGAGGAGGAAGACGAAGCCTCTCCCCCATCAGCGGGGGGAGGAAAGAAAAGGAAGGCCGCCCCAACTGGGGAGGCCGGAGGGTCCAAGAAGGGGAAGCCCCTTCTCCCAGACTACGCCACCGACGCCAAAGACGGCAGAGAGGAGTGTCCATCAAGGGCCAAGCCCCTGGCAACATCGTAAGTATCCAGATACCAGAATGACTCCTGGCATTCCTTTAATGCACAGTACCTTCTGACGCCGAATATAATCATGCAATCCGCCCAAGGCTCAGCTCGACAATTCGTCGAACGACTCCCTGGATTCGTCGGATGTGAATAGTGCTTCACTCCCCACTGCTACCCCCCCCTGCCCTAGGAATGATGCCGAGGTGGAGTCCCAAAAGGGGCTAAACAAGGAGGAGGTGGTCCTGGAGGTGCCGCAAGGCGACCTCCCGGACTCCAGGCCCGAAGGGGGTGAAGCCACAGAGGGATCTATGTCCGGCCCTGGGCCGGACACCGCTCCGGAACCTTCAGTGATTCCGGAGTCCGGCAGGCGGCCCCCTGGCAAGAAGGGCAAGCCTACGACGCCGGCGGCCTCCGTCCAACCGGAGGCGCCAGACAATTTGCTGGATGTGCTTAACGACGCCTCCATCGATGAGGAGCACCGCACTTTTATGAGTGCGGTGATACAGAAGGTTCCGTCCACCAAGAGCGGGCTGACCGAAGCCTATGCCAGCCTTCTAACAGGCTTTGAGTTATGTATTTAAAACATATAAAAATGTAACCGCATAGATAGTAGCCCCTGATGCTCAGTTTGGTGTTCAGCAAGAAAAACCGGACTGAGCATCTAAAAAGATATACGTAGGAGTCTAACATAAAAATGTCAATATGGGAATGCAGGCTGTGCTGCTGACCTCTGCCGCACTGACTGCGGATGTCGATGCATTAAAGCAGAGCCTCGAATGGTCCGAGAACGAGCTCGGCCGTGCCAAGAAGCAACTCGAGGACAAGGAAGGTAAGCAGTACCTTATGTAAGTATACAAAAAATACCTGGTTGCAAATAGTGACAGGACCAACATGAATATTGCAGGGGCCACAACCGAGGTGGCGACCCCGAAGGAAGCGCTATCCAAGGCCAAAAACAATGCGGCCGTGGAGCGCACCGAGCGAGAGAAACAAGAGGCGCAGGTGGCGGAGGTGCGCCAAGAGCTCAATGCTGTTGTGAAAAAACATGTGAGTTTAGAGCTTGACTCAAAGACTCGAGAGTCCGAGCTTGCCTCGGCACTTGAAAGCGCCAAATCTGCCAAGGCCGAAGCCCAAAAGGCCCTCCAGGAAATTGAGGCGATGAAAAAGATAGCGGTGGGTAAGGCATTCTTTATGCAAAGCAAGCACGTGAAAGTAAATTACCAGTTACTTACCCGAATCCAGAGCTCTCCAGGAGCATTCACGGATCTGCCCCGCTGTGTATCCGACGCCACCGCCTTTTACCGGGCCAAGGAAGGGAGCTTCACGGAGAAGGTGTTCTGGTCCCAGTATGCTGAGGCCGGGCACCCGGTGCCCCTGAGCGACCAGTTGAAGCAGCTAGTCGAGATCCATAAGGAGCCCAACAGGCCATGAAGGGCCTTATAGGCCGGTTGTGGCCTGGGGAGGCCATGCCAAGGAGCTTCTTTGGGCTGGTGCGGCGGCTGGTGGATGCCTGTCGACGGCTTGAAGTCATCAAGCGCTCTGTCTGCATCGAAGGCGCCGGTAGGGCCCTTGCCTGTGCTAATGTGCACTGGGGCAAGCTGGATGCTGAGAAGCTGGTGACAGAAGGGCCACCGAAGGGGAAGGAGCATCTTAAGCCCGAGATGTATTATGAGGGCATCCTGAAGGGTGCCCGCCTTGTGGCGAACGAATGTTCCAAGGATGTAATTTTTGATTAAACTCGCTCATGTTTATCTTGTGTGCTGAAAACTTGTTCATATGCGCTAAGCAACGCTTGTTGAATTTCAAATATTAGCTTCTGTGCGGCCGTTTATTAAATCTGAGAGATGCAAGTCGTCGGCTTCTACCCCCATGCCACGAGTGCTGGGGTGTTCGGGATAAACCTGAGCACTCTTGTTCCCATTCTTGGGTCATTCGAGGGAGGCGCTCAGCACAACGAACAAGGCAATCAGACTTATAGTACTTTATCACTCTCACTTAGCCATAGAATTCTATAATTTTAAATTTCGGCGAAGCCCCTAGTATTCGGAAGACTGAGTTCGGGGCGCTATCCATGCCTAGGCCGGACAAAGCCATCTCCTCGCTCTAAGCTGCATAAGTCTTTAGGGACTCGAAAAACCTCTCGAACAGCGACCGGTCTCTCGCCCTAACATGACGGTCAGTTTTAGCTTTCTCTACTGAGGTGTTAACCCAGCTCAACTGGGACACAATCGCAGTAGCTCTCCCTGTGCTACCTTAGCCGATATAGCGGAATGTAAGGTACCAAAACATGGGAGCCGGGCAAACCCAAGTATTGACCCAAGACATGATTCAGAGCCGATGCATATAATGCTATAAGTTTGGGGTGCCGCACTCATGAGAGTGTTCGGTCTGCTCACACTGTATTCTGGGGTACTTAAGCCCCTGGTGTATTGGCTGTACCAAAATGTACGATTGCATAATGTCATAACTGAACATGTTTACATAAAAAATGAATGCAAATCGACAAGAGCTATGTATTGTTTATTGAAGGGCAGCTATGAAAGCAGAATGATACAAATAGTGCGATAAGCAAGAGATGGGATTATTTGACATGTGCCCCTCCAGGGGCAAGCTGCGAGACTGTAAGTAAGACAAGTATTTAGCTCGTTATAGAGACCACCTGGAAATTTGACGTGGCTTGCTGTCTCCCTGGCTGTTGCATCGTATGTTCGGCAATTGTACTACCGAACAGGCCTTCCTGAGAGTGGAGACCTGAAAGTAAAAAAGAGAAATAACAAAATCGGGAGCCCCTAGTTCGGTTGACCCGCATTCTGGGCATGTCGTGGTTGTACCCCTCCCCTTATGCCCATGGTATTTCCAGAGCATAGTTATGTACGCGTAGTACTGGTTTCGCAATCTCGCGAGGGCTGGGGTTGGGGCCGTACTGCTATGCTTGCTCGGAACATGCCAGACAGTCTTGTTGTAGGTTACTTCAGGCGCGCTTGACGGTGTCCGAATGTTTAACATCCGGATTGGAGAATTGCCTTGAGAGACTACTTTGTACTTCCGCCGCTAGGGCCGCCGTGTGCTCCTCTTTTCGGAGAGAGCATTCGGTGTTTCAGTTGACTGTAATGATTCCTCGAGGGCCTGGCATCTTTAGCTTGAGGTATGCATAGTGCGGCACCGCATTGAACTTTGCAAATGCAGTTCGCCCGAGCATGGCGTGATAGCCACTACAGAACGGGACTAGGTTGAAGATTAACTCCTCGCTTTGGAAATTATCCGGGGATCCGAAAACCACTTCGAGTGTAACTAAGCCTGTACAGCTGGCTTCTACACCTGGTATGACGCCTTGAAAGGTCGTCTTTGTGGGTTTAATCCTCGAGGGATCTATGCCCATTTTTTGCGCCGTATCCTGGTAAAGCAGGTCCAGGCTGCTGCCGCCGTCCATGAGGAATCTAGTGAGGCAAAATCCGTCAATGATTGGGTCTAGAACCAATGCAGTGAACCCGCCATGACGAATGCTAGTGGGGTGGTCCCTTCGATCAAAAGGTGATCGAGAAGGAGGACCATGGGTTGAACTTTGGGGCGACTGGCTCCAACGCGTACACGTCCCTGAGTGCATGCTTCCGCTCCCTTTTGGGCATGTGGGTTGCGTATATCATGTTCACCGTCCGCACTTGTGGGGGAAAACCCTTCTGTCCTCTGTTGTTCGACGGCCGGGGCTCCTCCTCGTCATCGCTATGCAGCCCCTTGTCTCTGCTTTCGGCACATAATTTTCCTGCCTGCTTGAACACCCGACAATCGCTGTTGGTGTGATTGGCTGGCTGTTCAGGGGTGCCATGTATTTGGCACAAGCGGTTGAGTGTTCGGTCCAAACTGGACGGGCCCTGGGTATTTCTCTTGAATGGCTTTTTCCGCTGACCGGGTTTAGAACCTCTGAATCCGGCATTAACTGCCGTATCCTCAGTATTGTCGCCGTTAATGCGGCACTTGTGCCTGTTGCGACGTGACCTGCCATTGTTGTCCTTGGTATCCGAATTAGCAGGGCTCTTGGTCATGTTATTACTACGAGCTAGCCAACTGTCTTCTCCCGTGCAAAAGCGGGTCATGAGTGTCGTGAGGGCTGCCATGGATTTCGCTTTTCCTGTCCTAGGTGCCGGGCAAGCTATTCGTCACGGATGTTATGTTTGAAGGCTGCAAGGGCCTCTGCTTCCGGACAGTCGACTATTTGATTTTTCTTTGTTAGGAACCGTGTCCAGAATTGTCTGGCCGATTCCTCTGGCTGCTGAATTATGTGGCTTAGGTCATCGGCGTCTGGTGGCCACACATAGGTGCCTTGGAAATTGTCAAGGAATGCGGATTCCAGGTCCTCCCAACAACCAATTGACTCTAACGGCAAGCTATTAAGCCAATGCCAAGCTGGTCCTTTAAGCTTCAGCCGGAGGTATTTGATAGCGTGTAGGTCGTCGCCGCGGGCCATGTGGATATGAAGGAGGTAATCCTCGATCCATACCGCGGGATCAGTTGTGCCATCATATGATTCGATGTTTATGGGTTTAAAGCCCTCGGGGATTTGATGATCCATTACTTTGTCTATGAAGCATAGAGGGTGTGCGGCGCCTCTGTACTGGGCTATATCACGATGTAGCTCATATGAGCTTTGTCTGATGTGTTCGGCCTGGCCGTATTTGCCATATCCGGTGTGACGTTTATCGCCACGTGTCGTGGGGAACCCACGCGATCCGTAGATCGATCTTGTTTACCTTGCCTTGTCCTCCAATATGTCTCGCAGGTCTGGCGTGTTTCTCCGTGCCTTGGTATTTTTTGAGCGGCGCTGGGGTGCGGCTTCAATTGATGGCCGAGAGGCCTCTCTGTTGCGGCCACGGGGTGGCCGGTCGGCCGCGTCATAAGCTGATGATGTAGGTTTAGTTGCTTCCTCCTCTAATTGGGGTAGCATCCTGCGCTTTGGGTAGCTCTTGCAGGGGCGTTTGAGTTTTTACTCTTCGGCAGCGAGGACTTCAGTCCATCTATCGGCTAGCAGGTCTTGGTCAGCTATAAGATGTTGCTGTTTTTTCTTGAGGCTGCTTGCCGTGGCCATAAGCCTGCGTTTGAAACGCTCTTGATCGGCGGGATCCTCAGGCACGACAAATTCGTCGTCGTAGAGGCTTGCTTCGTCTTCGGAGGAAGGCATGTAATTATCGTCCCCGACCTCTCTGTCTGCCGCTCTCTCATGAGGGCTGGATCCTCCATCCTACTGTGCTGAATCCTGCTAGAGGGGGTCGTCTTCGGCACTGTCCGGATTGTTATTGTCTCCGGAGCCGAGATCGCTGTTTTTGCTTTGGTGGGATTTAGAGCGGCGCCGCTGACGCCGGCGCTTGGGCTGCTTCTTGGAGGGGTCATCCTCCGTTGTTCCATCGCCATTCCCATCTTTTGGGGTGTCCACCATGTATATGTCATATGACGAGGTGGCCTTCCAGTGCCCTATAGGCGCTGGTTCTTGGTCGTCTCCTGCATCGTCGTCCATACGCTCAATGTCTTTGGAGTCGAAGTCGAGCATGTCGGTTAAATAATTGACAGTGGCTATGAAGTGGGTGGTGGGTGGGGTTCGAATTTCTTTGTCGTCTGCATCCCAACCTTGCTGACCGTATTCCGGCCAGGGCTCTCCTGACAAAGAGAGAGACTTTAGCGAATTCAGGATGTCGCCAAAGGGCGAATGCTGAAAGATGTCCGCAGTGGTGAACTCCATGATCGTCGCCCAATTGGGCTCGATCGGCAGGGGTGCGGAAGGTTTAGAGTTTGGAACGGAGTCCAGCACCTTGAAGTCACGAGCTCCGCAAAGGACAGGGCCGGTGTTTGGCTCAATCGCCGTAGAGATTGCAGCCCACGAGGCAGTGACCAACCATCCGCCCTCGATTGGCGCAGTCGGCTCCGAGCTAAAGGTCGGAGCAGATGCTGGGGTGGCTTCCGAGGCACATGTCGGTGGCAGAGCTAGATCATGCCCATTGTGACAGTGTGGCGCGCTTGGTTGTTGCTCGAATCAATCGAAGATCAAGTCTCCGTGGATGTCAGCCGTGTAGTTTAAGCTTCCGTGGTCGTAGCTTTCGATTTTCTCCACATGGCCAAGCGAATTGACCCACAGTGCAAAGCCGCCGAATACGAAGATTTGTCCGGGGAGAAAAGTCTCACCCTGGACTACATCGTTGTTGATGATCGGAGAAGCCATCGGGCCTAAAGTTGACGACACAGAGGAACTCTCAATGAAAGCACCAATGTCGGTTTCAAATCCGGTGGATCTCGGGTAAGGGGTCCCGAACTGTGTGTCTAGGCGGATGGTAACAGGAGACAAGGGACACAATGTTTTTACCCAGGTTCAGGCCCTCTCAATGGAGGTAAAACCCTACTCCTGCTTGATTAATATTGACGATATGGGTAGTATAAGAGTAGATCTACCACGAGATCAGAGAGGCTAAACCCTAGAAGCTATCCTATGGTATGATTGTTGTTCGTCCTACAGACTAAAACCCTCCTGTTTATATAGACATCGGAGAGGGCTAGGGTTACATAGAGTAGGTTACAATGGGAGGAGATCTACACATCCGCATCGCCAAGCTTGCCTTCCAAGCCAAGGAAAGTCTCATCCGGACACGGGGCGAAGTCTTCAATCTTGTATCTTCATAGTCCG